>NC_080672.1:123379557-123679557 GCF_030247195.1 Topomyia yanbarensis
CGTATGTGTCAAATAATGTCACTCATTTTTCTCAGAGATGGCTGGACCGATTTGCCCAAACTTAGTCTCAAATGAAAGGTGCAACCTTCCCATCGGCTGCTATTGAATTTTGGATTGATCGGTATTCTGGTTCCGGAATTACGGGTTTCAGAGTGCGGCCACACAGAAATTTCTCATATAAACTATAGGAAAAATAAAAAACTGAATTTTTATTTTTGATGCTAAATGTGTTCAAGGTGCATGAAACGTCGAGATTTGATGCAAACTCGAAAAAAAATTTGACTACGATTCACTTTTTTGGATTTTGGCACATTTTTGCCTTTCTCATATAGAAAGGTTATGCAATCACTCTGAAAAACGTCAACCTAATCCCTAATTTTTTTTTCGACTCGTTTAGGGTTTCTGGATTTTAACAGGGGCGTAGTTGATGGTTTACGGAGAGGGGTTACACCCCCCCCCCTCTACTGTTCGCGCCCCTCCTTTAAAAATCTCCTTAAATCACCCCTCAGACCACCACCCCATCCAGCCCTCATACCCCTCCCTTTCAACCCCATCATCTTTAAACCACCACTATGTCACAAAGCATACCAATTTAAGCTGGGGAGTCGTTCGTTCATGGGACTTTCGCCCTCCTCACATACCCACCCCCGCATGACAAAATGAGTTAGCAAGCAGATAACATTGATCTAATGCTGATTAGGCTAATGAAGTATGATATTTTTTGTTTCAAGTGTTTCACCGTCGACACGTAGCTCATCAAGTTCGTGGCTGGCATGCCATTGTGTATAAGTGCAAAGTGTACTAAGAATGTAATGGACATTTCCACGATTATGTTGAACATAAAAAGTCTCCGTGCGATAGTTTAGAGAAATGAGAAAGGCACAATTGCACCGCTAGGTGGATTAAAACAGGTTTTTGTTTTTGTGATTGGTATGCATATATTTTGCAGCTTCTATCCACTTGTAGGTTGAGGAAACTAAAATCCACCAAAAAATTTGATTTCATGAAAATATTTAAAATTTTATCATTTCACGCTTTTGTGGTTACGAACATTTTTTTTATTGAATTCATTTATTTGACACAGCTTAACACGAAATTAATTGTTTTAGGTTGCACTTTGTGGCCCACAATCTGATCTGATCTGACAATCTGAATTTTTCTTTATTTTTACATTAGTTGCAAAAGAAATGTGTAGGATTCGCTCACACTTTGAAAACTTTTTCCGAGGGCTGGAAGGCTAAGTCTCATATACAAATCGACAAAAATCAACAATTAGGGACAATGTGTGTGTATGCATTTTTAACCACTAAAACACTACTTACTCTTTTTCGCTCTTCTTCCCCGACCACATAGGTATGATTTCTGGAGGGGGAGCTCCTTGTGCTTCATTCGCACCTCTTTCTTTCATTCACGAATTTTCGCTAAGCTATTTCGGAACCTCATTTGATCCATGAAATATGTCGATCTTTGAGCCATTTAAACTATCAACGCTTCTCTTGCTTTTCGTCTTCACCTATTACATCGCTATGTGGCTCTCGTCTCAGTGTGCCGTTTGGCTGCGGATTTCATGAGCCATATATCTCCTGTTGGTTGGTAAATGACTGGGCAATTCTTGTCCAGTAACTCCTATCTCTACCTCCTCGCGGTGCCAGCTGGGGTACGAGTAACCATAGGAAAGATCGGGTAACCAACCTCGGTGGGACCATGGTCATATGCTGACAGGGAAGGGGGGCTTCTCTTTTCGGAGGGTGAGTCCATCCGAGCGTCTGTTCCCCATCTTAGTGGCGGCTGATGTATCGTCCTCGTGTCAGTGTTGGACTCTAAACAGAGCTGACACGATGGGCCTCCGGCGAAACAGGGGGTTGGGGAAGGCCCAACAAGCCGCCCTGGAAAACTAATCGTTACGAACAATGCAGAAGAAAATCGGAATCGGAACAATCAGAAAAGACCTACGCGAAATAAGGACTACGATTGGAAACTTGGAACATGGATCTGCAGGTCACTGCTTTCCAGCTTTCAACAGGATAATCTCCGACGAACTCCAACTACGCAACTTTGAAGTCGTAGCACTGCAGGAACTTTGCTTGACAGGACAAAAGGTATGGAAAAGCGGGCATCGGGCGGCTACTTTCTACCAGAGCTGTGGCACAACCAACGAGCTGGGAACCGGCTTTGTAGTGTTGGGTAGGATGCGTAAACGCGTAATTGGATGGACTCCGATCGACGCAAGGTTGTGGGAGACCCGACGACGAGAAGGAAGCGTTCTATGCGAAGCTGGGGGAGGTGTACGACGGCTGTTCGCAACAGGACGTGAAAATCGTCATCGGTGATATGAACGCTCAGGTAGGACGGGAGGTAATGTTTAGACCGGTAATCAGGCCAACCAGCTTGCACACCGTGTCGAATGACAACGGCCAGCGATGCGTGAACTTCGCAGCCTCCCGTGGCATGGTAGTCCGAAGTACCTTCTTCCCCCGCAAAGATATCCACAAAGTACCTGGAAGTCACCTGACCAACGCACCGAAAACCAAATCGATCACGTTCTAATCGACGGGCAATTCTTCTCTGATATCACCAACGTTCGTACCTACCGCAGTGCGAACCATTACCATTCGGACCATTACCTAGTTGCAGTATGCGTGCGCTCAAAACTCTCGACGGTGTACAGCACTCGTTGCAGTCGGACGCCTAGGCCCAACATCGCTCAATTTCGGGATGCCGGAGTTGCCCATGAATACGCACAGCGCCTAGAAACTGCACTACCCTCTGAAGAACAGCTGGGCGCAGCTACTCTTGAAGATGGCTGGAGGGAGATCCGTTCCGCCATAGGAAGTACTGCTATAGCGACACTAGGTACAGGGATTCCGAATCGAGGAAACGACTGGTTCTATGACGAATGTAAGCAGTTAATAGAGGAGAAGAATTCAGCACGGACGGAGGATGTTGCAGCACGGAACGAGACAGAATGTGGAGCGATACAAACAAGCACGGAACAGGCAAACCTCCGTCCTCCGAAGAAAGAAGCGCCAACAGGAAGAACGAGATCGTGAAGCGATGGAACAACTGTACCACGTAAACGACACACGGAAGTTCTACGAGAAGCTGATCAGTTCGTGCAAAGGCTACGTTCCGCAAGCCGATATGTGCATGGACTTAGACGGCAACCTTCTTACGAACGAGTGTGAGGTGATTGAGAGGTGGAAGCAGTACTATGACGAGCACCTCAACGGTGAAGCAGCAGAGGACGAAGGCGGTATGGCAACGGATCTTGGAATCTTGGATCTCCAAGCAGTTAAGGAGGAGATCCGCTGGCTGAAAAACAACAAAGCTGCCGGTGTAGATCAACTACCCAGCGAGCTATTAAAATACGGTGATGAAACACTGGCTAGAGCGCTGCATTGAGTAATCGCCAAAATTTGGGAGGAGGAGATTCTTCCGGAGGATTGGATGGAGGGTGTCGTTTGCCCAATCTACAAAAATGGTGACAAGTTGGATTGCTGCAACTACCACGCGATCACACTACTTAGCGCCGCCTACAAGGTCCTCTCCTAAATTCTTTGCTGCCGATTGCCACCATTTGCAAGGGAGTTCGTGGGACACTACCAAGCGGGATTCGTGGATTCCCGCGCCATCACGGACCAAATATTCGCGATTCGGAGGGTTCTGCAGAAGTGTCGCGAATACAAAGTGCCCACACATCATTTGTTCATCGATTTTAAATCGGCGTATGACACAACCGATCGAGATCAGCTATGACAGATACTGCACGAGTACGTTTTTCCGGATAAGCTAACACGATTTTGACCAGCGACGATGGATCGGGTGATGTGCGTTGTACGAGTATCAGGGACACTCTCGAGTCCCTTTGAATCTCGAAGAGGGTTACGGCAAGGTGATGATCTATCGTGCCTGCTGTTCAACGTTGCGTTAGAAGGTGTAATAAGGAGAGCGGTGATAGACACGAGTGGCACGATCTTCAGGAAGTCCGTCCAGCTTCTTGGCTTCGCCGTCGACATTGACATAATGGCACGGAACTTTGAGGCGATTTCGGAAACGTACATCAGACTGAAAGCTGAAGCCAGCAGGATTGGACCTGCCATTAACGTTCCGAAGACAAAATACATGAGAGGAAGAGATTCTAGAGACGAAAATGTGAACCTCCCATCCCGAGCTCGGATTAACGGTGACGAAATCGAGTTGGTCGGCGAATTCGTATATTTGGGCTCACTGGTAACCGCCGACAACGATACCAGCAGAGAAATTCAGAGACGGATATTGAAGGGAAATCGTGCCTACATTGGACTATGGAGGACGCTCCGGTCGAACAAAATTCGCCGCTGCACAAAGTTGATTATCTACAAGATGCTGATTAGACCGGTGGTCCTCTACGGCCCCAAGACGAGACTATGTTCGTGGAGGACCAACGCGCCCTTGGAGTTTTCGAAGGAAAGGTGTGGTGTACCATCTATGGTGGCGTGCAGATGGAAGACGGAACGTGGCGCAGGCGAATAAACCATGAGTTGCATCAGCTGCTGGAAGAACCATCAATCGCGCATACCGCAAAACTAAAACGTTTGCAGAGGGCTGTACACGTCGTAAGAATGTCGGACGACGTCGCGATGAAGATGGTTCTTGAGGGCGACACTACATGAACAAGAACACGGGGCGCACAGCGAGCGCGGTGGATCGACCAAATAGAGGATGGCCTGCGGACCCTTCGAAGACAGCGAGGCTGGTGAGAAGCAGCAATGGACCGAGTGGAGTGGAGACGGCTTCTGCATACAGCAAGAGACAACAAGGCTCTAGCCTGAACGGTAAGATAGGTATATCTCTTGTTTCCGCGAGACATTCAGCTCCCAGCCTTATCACGGATAGTTCCCGGCGGTGAACTCATCCTACTCCGACGGAGAGTTCCCGGCGGCGGATTTTTTTTCGGTGCCGATGTCTGTTTCGTGAGCTAATTAGCTCCCAGCCAATAATAATCTTCCCTACTGTTAATTCCTCGATGATGGATTTATCCCGATATCTTGTAACATTTCTTTTAAGAGAAATGTATAGAATTCGCTCAAACTGTCAAGATTTTTTCCGAGGCCCGGAGAGCCGAGTCTTATATATCAATCGATTCAGCTCGACGATTTGGGACAATATCTCTGAGTGTGAGAGAGTTTTTTTAGAGAGCATTAAAAAACTTTCAAAAAAGCCCTGAGGCGGGAAAAAATGTACAAAAAACCCAAATGTCTCAGAGAACGAGTTTGGGCTGCCATCACCCGATCCGCTAAAAACCGCTGCTCTTGTCCAAAACCTGATTCCTCCCCGGCACTACCTTACGGCATTACTTCGGGGAGGGGTTTTCATGCGTTTTCATTCCCACTCTAATTCAACTACTTAGTAGTTAGTTACTTCAGTATGGTTACAGCCCCACTCCTCAAGACACCACCAGTTCACCACCATCCACACAGACTGGCAATTTCTGCATGGCAGTCGGAAAGCTGGCTGTGAGTCGAAACTTAGTGCTCCTCCCCTAAGAAAACAATCTGGGCGGCAAACTTCAGATAGATGGTGGTGGAGGTGGGCATCCGGTTCGCTGGTGCCCCGATGACCCGCGACGGTTGGTGTCTAGTCGCGGTCTACTCAGTCTAGTCCCCGGCGGTGAATCTAGTTTACGCCGATGGAAAGTTCCCCGGCGAAAGGAAGTTCTCCCGATACCGATTCTTCTTTGGTTTAGACACCACAATTTCTTGAGCTCTTTGCCTCCCTCTCGTTCCATTTCGCTCTACTTCCCCGATGAGCCATTCAGCTCCCGCCCTTACTTGTTCGCGTACTACTAGGTCTCGTCCCCGACAATGGATCTAGCCTATTCCGACAAAGAATTCCCGGCGAGGGAGGTTCTCCCGAAAGCGAGCGGTAGAAATCTCATGATACCGATGCTCGTTTCCGTAAGCCATTTAGCTCTCCGCATCATCCCGTCTACTCGATCTAGTCCCCGGCGGTGGATTAGCCAACTCAACGGGCCGGGTGGAGCATAGCTTCCTGTTCACTAGCGCCCAGCGACCCACTGTGCGACGCGGTCTACTCGGTCTAATCCCCGACTGTGAATCTAGCCTACCCACAAGCAACCCGGTAGGGTGTCGAGGTCGGTGCAGCGATTCCGGTGAAGCTTGACGTCCGGTTCACTGGCGCCCCGCCGACCCAAATTTGGTGCTACTTCGCGTACTCAACTGGTCCCCGGAGGTGGACCTAGTCTACACAGTCGGAGAGTTCCCCGACAGCGGAATTTCTCTCGAAACCCAAAAATCTGCAGCTCGGAGAGTATGCTCTTAACCACTCTGTTGACAGCGTCCCAGGTATGGTCGTCGTGGCACATCTCTTCGACAAAATTGTCAACTGTCACACCAGGTATACCCCTACGAATTTCTTCGAACCTAGGGCATTCGAATAGCACGTTTTCCGGCGTCTCCTGCACGTTCGCACACTCCGGGCAAAGGGGCGACGAAGCTTGCCCAAACCGATGCAAGTACTTCCGGAAGCATCCGTGCCCAGAAAAAAACTGCGTCAAATGGAAGTTCACCTCTCCATGCTTCCTATGCACCCAAGCCGAAATATTTGGGATGAGTTCATGGGTCCACCTTCCTTTCTCCGCATTGTTCCATTCCCACTGCCCCCCCGAGTCCGCTCGGACCAGTCTCCTTGCGTTACGTGCATTTCTCCGCTGGTAACATTTCACGTTCTCCGCCAGGGTGATGCAGATGTGGATCATCCCGGCAATAACGCATACTATCTCCGACGATATTGTTCTGTAGGCACTCGCGACTCGTACGGCCATCAGCCGGAATGTCCTGTTCAGTTTTTCACGGTTCCGCTTGGTTTTCAGCGCAGCACCCCAGGTAGGAACCCCATATAGGAGTACCGATGACGAAACAGTAAATAGCAGACGTCTCGTGCTGCTTCGCGGACCGCCAACGTTTGGCATGATTCTCGCTATTGCGTTCGTTTCCTTCGCCGACTTTTCGCAAACGTAGTCGACGTGGTTGTTGAAGCTCAACGTGTCGTCGATTATCACTCCCAATTGCTTCAGTGCACGCTTCGATGTATCACGTGTCCTCTGACCTCGTTGTACATCCGCTGAACCGCTTTGCAGTTGGTGACCAACAACATCTCCGTCTTGTGGTGGGCTATTTGCAGCTTGACCCCGTAACCCCATCATACATCCCGTTCGAAAGAGTTGGACCGAGAATGGAGCTCTGAGGAACGCCTAATGTGACTCGCATTGACAGTAGCTCTTCAGGATCTGGCATAGATAGTCGGGAAACCTGCGCTGCAGAGATGGCTTCCCAGCTGGCGCAGTTAAATGCATTCTTCACATCTATCGCGAGCACCGCGCAGTGTCGATCTCGTTCACTCGTCTGTTTAGATGCCTTCTCACCACTCTCGAGCACTGTCCGAATTGCATCCACTGTCGATGCTCCTTTGCGGAATCCAAAGTCCGCGCTCGCCTTCCGCGCTCGTCTTCCGTAAATTTTGTCAACCTGTTAAGGACGATCCTTTCTAGGAGTTTTCGGAGTGTATACAGCAGACTTATGAACCTCTACGAGGCCGGATCGTCCGGTGGCTTCCCTTGCTTCGGCAGCAACACCAGCTTCTGGACTTTCCACATTTCGGGGCAGTTGCCTTCATTTAGACACTTCTGCAGCACCATCTTAAATATGTATGAATATGCCAGGATCACAGCTTTCAGCACCACGTTTGCTATTCCATCCGGACCGGGGGCTTCCTTTGATTTCAGGCGCTTCGATGCTTCTGCGAGCTTGACATTAGTCACTTGCCGATCGTCCGTATTTGCTCCTTCTTCGTCGCCATACGGTGTTGGTAACCAGAAGATTGGATCGTGCTTCGGGAAAAGACCCTCGACGATTATCTTCAGCTTAATCAGGCACATTGCGGCAGGCGTCGTTCATTTTCGCCATCACGGCTCGGTACGCGTCGCTCCAGGGATTGGCGTCTACTTCTTGGCACAGCTCCTTGTGGCAATCTAACTTGCTAAGTCTGATCTCTCGTTTTAAAGCGGCTTTAGATTCCTGAAACGCTGCCTTGCGCTCTACTCTATCTGGTTCCGATATCGCTCTCTGACCTCGCCTTCTGGCTCTGAGACAAGCAATGCGTAGCGTGCTAAGCGTTTCGTTCCATCAGTAAACTGGACGTCATTTGTTCCGTGGTTCCAGTTTTCGCAGCCTTGTGGCGTCACAAGCCGCCACAATCCTTCTTGTTAGGCAAGCCGCATCCACGTTCTAGGTTTGGCCGAATTGCTTCAACGAAGAGGTTGAAGGCTTTCGTCTTCCACTTTCATTCACAGGGCTTCCTTCTCCGTACTGTAGCAGGGTTCCGGTGACCGATACGGTAGCGAATCGCCTGGTGGTCACTATGCGTATACGTTTCGCATACTCTGCAATCCATGTTCGCCGTCAATGCAGGACTACATAATGTGACGTCGAAGATAGATTCCCTTCCTTCTCTCCGAAATATGCTAACAGAACCTTTATTGCACAATCGTAAGTCCAACTTCGCAAGAGCTTCCAGCAGGATACACCCTCTTATGTAGGTTACTCTACTGCCCCATTCCACAGCCCAGGCGTTGAAGTCACCACCAATGACTACCGGCTTCCGACCGATCAACTGCTCGGTTAACTGCTCCAGAATTAGACTGAACTGCTCTACTGTCCACCTTGAAGGAGCGTAACAGCTACACACGAACACGCCGTTGACTTTGATGATCACGAAGCCTTCATATGTGCACCACTTCTTAAATGGGGAATCTGCCCATAACTTGTAACACAACCGTTCCTGATCTATTCGCCACCAAGTTACCGTTATCAGGGGGACTTGATAAGGCTCTGCGATCAATGCGACATCGCACATAGTTTCTGTCGTAGACTGCCGCAACCGTTGCTGTACGGTGTCACAGTGATTCAGGTTTATCTGGGTTATCTCCATTACCATTGGCATTTTTAGAACTTTGTATGGCGCATATTTTTGCTGAATTAACAAAGTTATTATATATTCTATTTGAAAAGTTATCGGCGATTTACGTTGAAAAATCCACTTTCAAAAATTATTCAATTGTTTACAGAAATAACGCTCTCGCAACTTTTTCACTAAAAACTAGAAAAGTTCTGATCTTGCAAATCTTGGAAGATATATACACCCAAAATCCGACGGGTATGTTTCTATTACTTTTGGGAAAGATTCTATTCTCTTTTCGGTAACAGACCACGCAGTTGCGCATTGCGGTATTCTACCCAGGGACAACTTGATAGATAGTGCTTGTTTCATATATGTACCACCGTTTTGATGGTGGTGCTAGTATGCCTTCTCTGTACGAGTACCACGAACAACGAATCGAAAAAGTTTCAAGAGAAAAGCGTGTTTCGTTACGTGTGTTATGAACGCCGTCAATGCGGCTAGAACAGCATTTAGAAAAAGCGTATACCAAAATGTGGAAAAAGAAAACTATTATTAGAGAATAAATTTATCCCTAACTGGAAACCGTCAGCAATGTTACATAAATCTTATTATAAATTTGGCTGGAAGTCGTTGTTTTTTGCAACCGGCTCACCTCCTTCCTAACAATGTTTTAGGTTTCTTGTTGTGTGAAGTTTGTAGTTGGTAAATCATTGGTGCTTTTTTCTCGAGAAATATAAATGAAAAACTTTTTGGCCAATGAAAGCACATCAAGCTTAACAATTTGCGAACCAACGACACCTTGTTTCAAGTTCATTAAGAACGTCAAGAATTCTAGTATTTTGATCGGGAAAATAATATATGTAGGATTTTCTACCTATTTTGCAAAATTAGTTTTAAATAGAATTTGCGTGCTTTTATCAGAATTCTGGCAGCAAACCGGTAGTGCTCGGTTTCAGCAAGAATGCTGCCAGGAATGTGCAATTTTGCTCAACTCCTGCCAGAGTTTTGTTCGACTTTTGCAATTATTCTGTCCGGTATAGATTGCGATGGTTTCGGTACGGATCCCTTCAGAATTATTCTGGAAATTTATTCCAGTCTGAAAGAAACCTATACCGGAGGATTTCATGCCTGGGGAAATGTTGATTCGATCCGGAAGATTTTGGGGAATTCCAATATTTAGTGGCTTGATTTGGAAAGTAATCTTCTTGTATTTCCGAAAATCGAAATTATTTTATTTTAAATTTTTTAAATTCAAAATGGAATCTGTGTTTCTGTTTAAGTAAAGCGGAATGAGAACAGCTTCTAATTTGAACAGCGAAATAAATTTGATGATAGAAATGCTTAAATTGTTTATTTTTTACAGATATGGAAAATAGTATATGGGTTGCGTCTTTTTCAAATTTTTCTCCATTCGAGCCGCCATGACATCACCAAATCACCATAAAATTTACTTATAAGTTCAAATGGGAGCTGTCAAGTTGTCCCGGGCTGGCGTATGTGTCAACCTCGGCTCGTATGTAAGATACGTCAGTCGATTTCTACGATAGTATTAGTACCCGGTCAAACCAACAGGAACTCAGGCGGATTTCTACTCAAATTCAGGCTGGAATCTACCCCAATATTGGCAGAAACCAGCCGAAATTACGAATTTTTTACAGAGTAGGTTGGATAGCGAAATAAAAAGTATAGGCAGTATCCGGATCCGGCACAGTTCCCGATCCTGTTCTCGAATCCGGACCAGTTCCCAAACCCGGACCAGTTCCCGGATCCGGACCAGCACCCGGATTCGGACCAGTTTCCGGATATGGACCTGCACCCGGATCCAGACCAATACTCGGACCCGGACCAGTCCCGGGATCCAGCCCATCCCTTTTTTCCCCTTGCCAGGTCTGGACCTGAATGAGGCCCAGACTTGGTGCTTAGATCCAAACATGTGTCTGGATCCGAACCCTCGGTTCGGATGCGTGGATCCAAACCGTAGGTCTTGCTTCCCATACATGACGGGAAGGACTGTGCATCAGGGATGCCACATTGAAATCTGTGAATATGGTAACCCTGTTGTGCATTTTTTGTGCAGTCGATACCTTGCTGTTGATGTCCGCGATAGAATAAAATTTCAATTTAACACCGACCGAAATACCCCACCACTATTCGGTTTTTTTTCTGACTGTGCTTTGAAGCTAACCGAGTACGAGCCGATCTTCAAATACGAAATGCGTCGTGTAAAGAAAATCTAAACTCGTCTTTATTCACATTGTGTTTACTTCGCTTGGTGCGCAATACAATGACAAGCGAAGTGCTACGCACTTCCAGATAATCAGGCGCGTTAATATTTATTATATAAGAATTGATGAAACATGTGTGCGACGCAGAGACGATTTGAATGTGTTGGTATTGCCGAAGAATTTTTTGTTGCGACCATTTTAGTATTAAACGTCTTGCTATTAGAGCATTTGTTTCTTATTACCGTAAAAGTATTACGGCCGAGTTTTGGGTGTAGCTTTGAAAAAACTAGTTTTGTTTTAAAAACCGCCTGTAACTATGCAAATAAAAGATCTAGACACTTTATGGTTTCGGGAAAAATGTGCATTTACAAAAGTTCTAAAAATCTCTAGAACAAAGTATTTGCGATAAATTAACACATAAAAAGATATTAATAGAAAACCAATTTTTCAAGAGCCACCCTACCTTAAATATTGCAAAAATCATACCACATGAACCATTAGAGACAGCCATATAGTTTCTTCATGAAAGTTGCTTTAATTTGAGTGATTTATAACTTTGTAGAACATTATGTAGCTGAATTTTACATATCTAAAAAGTTGATATTTTGAACACTTTAACCACGAGGACCATTCTAATTCAACTAATATAAAAAAATCGACAAGAAAGTTCCAAAAAAGTTTCCCCGAAGATACTATATATCCAAAACCAACGGTTTGGGCGCAAACAGTTTTGTCTTCCGAAATACAGATTTGGGACCATAGTGCATTCATATTCATTTTTACCTGAATAGCACCATATTTCCTGCACGGTGGTGTTCTATAATTATATCTTCCGGTATTTTTTTTCCAATTTTAATTTCAAATTTTACACACACACACACTTGTACATGTATATGCAATGGAGCAATTAAAATCGATTTTTTGAAAATTTCATATATGGTCCCTTATGCTTGTAAGTTTTTAACCCTTTCATGCCCAACTTTTTCCTGGCGATGCAACTTTTTTTTTCTTGGTGCAGGAAGGTAGTTAGGGACCAAATAACTCAAAAAAACTTGAAATTTTAGATTTCAGATTACACGTTTATGTTCTACGGATTGTTGTTTATAAACAACATTGAGCGTGAAGTTAAAGAAATAACCGTAATCATTTGATTTTAATAGTTTATTTCATATAAAAACCATTCAGTTTTTTAAGATTATATCCGTTAATTTATAGTAAAACATGAAAAAAAATCTTCATTTCACTTAGAGTGATACAATAGAATACAATTTCGCTGTGGATTGCAGCACAATCCAACACTACATATGGTGCAAATAACTCTTGAATAACCGTTTTTGCAACGTTTACATCTTGACTGATTTTTTTTAAACCCCGTGAAATGGTTAACAGCATTAAATCGAATATCATCTATCAGAAGTACTTGGCGTGATTTATGTTCCGTTAGGTACTTTGAATGGGAATTACTTGGTCGACCACGTTTTCTAGTTTTCCATTGAATACAACAAACTCTTTGCAATCACTGTGGAAAATTGAATCAAAAAAAAATCCTTCCTTTTCACTCACGCCTGAATTTAAGCCATGAATTAACAACAGCTGTATTTAGTACCCAGTAAAAAATTCTTGTGTAATACTTCGAAGATTTGTGATTCATACGGTCTAAGTCAAGTCAACACCTCCCAAGAACTTATTATACTCTGATACTACAGCTGGTATATAGTTGAGAGTAGCTGTACAGGCTTGTTGTCATACCATTTGACCAAAACTAGGTTATGAGAACTTTCAACACGATAATCGTAAGACCCACGTACTATGGGGTGGCTAGAACAAAAAGTTGGACAAAATAGAGAAAAAAATTTCTAACTTTTTAATCAAACTATATTTTTTCAACATTCTTCAATATTTTCTACATCTTGTACCATTGAAATGATAACTAAAAACTTTGGTCTAAATTTGTGACACACGGTCAAACATTATTAAAAATAAACACGTTTTTTTCTACTAAATCAAGCAATAGAAAACAGTTTCTACTGAAATTGAACAATCCAATCAATGTAGTATTATTATACTAGGAAACGTTTCTAATGACCTACTCTAACTACTCTAATTCTGGATATAATGAAATACTATTTTGTTTTGACAAAAACGGTAATTGTTTGTTTTGTGATTTTAGTACTACTTCGCAATTGAAAAAGTTATCAAATTAAGTCAAATTAAGATAAAAGGTTGAAAGTATTCGAAACTATCGGCTATTGTCAGTCCATCACAGGTGGATACTCATCCGACCGCGTCCGACTGTTGGTTCGCGAGCAATTTGAAAATTGTAGTTTTTCATAATTTTGGTGCTTTTTATCAAACATTATAAGCAACTATAAGTTTTATTTAACCTGCTAAGATTTCTTACCAGTTTTGTAAATTGTTTACCGTTTAAAATAGTCATAAATTTTCGATGACAAACCCTCACCTCCCTCCCTCCTCACCTTTTCAAACCAGCGGTAGAACTTGTAGATGAGGAACAAAGAGTCATCGAGGAATGTTACCGTTACACACTTTTCTTCAGGATACAGTAGCACTTCCGAAAAAAGTTTTTTATTGCTTTTGTTCATAGTTGATAAATTGAAAGTGTTTTTTCAATTGAATTTACTATTTACCAAGAGAATGAGATTCTCCTAGTAATTTTTCATCTATGTCGACACAAATATTTTCTTTGGGCGGTCATTTACATCCACACCTCAAGCTTTGAACAAAACATACATACACAATGACGAACAGCATTATTGTGACTATAATATTGAATGCATGCATACAAAGCAGCAGTTTCTGTAGTAATCAGTTAAATATCGTCTCCTTTAAAAATATTACTTTTTGCTTTGAGAAAAATAACATAACAAGCTTTGGAATGATCGTAAATAAAACAAGGTAATTTATGTATTGTCTCCATTGAACAAATATAATCTAGAAAATTATATTTGTTAGAAAATCGTCCTTCGAATGTTACTATAGCCACCATTCACAATGGTTTCATTTAGATTGAGTTTTTGAAGAAATATTAGATTGAAACAAATTTCACACTGTTAGGTGGATTTTTTATGAAAAATGTGCTCAAGATCAAATATTTAAGCTTCTCTTGAATTATAATTGCAAAATAATATATAGAACAGTAGAAAATAATTTTGTCCAGGTTTTCGGCCTAGTTACCCCATAGTCCCACGCCCGGTTTCTTTAAGTTTTTTGTCGCTTTCTATATCACACTTTCCAAATCGGTTTGACCGTATGGTACCTGTACATAGTATTCCGTTTTCTTTCAAAGATATCATCAAGTGAATTGAAGTAAACCAATTATCAAAATATAGCTTGAAATTTTCGTTATGAGGTAGAGTTTCAGCCAAATGGACAACGATATTCGATGATATCCGTAATCCATAGATTGGGCACGTGTACGTACATCGCGAAATCATAAACTATACCGGACTGTCCTGCTTTTGTAAACATTTTGAAACCCCATTTATTGGGTTTCTTTGGGTTATATTGCTTCACATTATGTCTTCCTTTACACGGAATAATTTGCTCATCAATCGCTTGATGGTCCTCCGGAGGCACCTTCAAACAATTTTGCCTTAACCTTTCAAGTATTGGTCTGATTTTGTAAAGTTTGTCATACCCAGCTTCATCTTTTTGAGGACATAATAAGTTATTGTTGAAATGAATGAACTTTTTGATTTTTTCAAACCGATTTCTGTTCATGACGTTAGCAATTAGTAGTATACGGAGTTCCTCAGACCAAATCATGCGCATTTCAAACATCTTGAAGTACTGTAAAGGTGTTAGTATATCTCTTGGTTGATCAAGTGATCTTCTCCATTTATCGTCGATAGAACGATTTTTTTTCTTCTTCCACTGTAGATCTTTCAGAATTACTTTTTGTTGGCTTTTCCTTTCAGATTCATCTAGATATTCTTGCGATGCTTGTTCATCTATCAATTCGATCTCTGCTTCATCAACGACGTAACTTTGATCTAGTAAATTCTGAAAATCAGCTTCATTCACATCTTGACATATGCGGTTCAACACTTTCTTCGTAGATACCTGAATAAAAATATAATTTGGGGGAAGTTGATAAATTGCTTGAAGTTTTTTTCTGCTGCTGGTTTTACTTTCTCTCTCCCAGTGGCAGCTGGTTCTTCTAGTTCATCATCTGACTCATTCCAGTTGCATTCCGATATGTACTTCACTTCCGTTACAGTTAATCCTCTCTAACGAAGCCGCATTATTATTTAATTGCACTTTATACTTTCAAATTGTTCGAAAATCTTTCGGAGGTACGTTTCTCAAATGCATCCGTGAAGCACAAAAGCAAAACAATGATTGAGCAACTAAGAAAAGCGGAAAACACGCAAAACACACGTTGAATCTTTTCATGCCCAATGTTGTTTATAAACAACAGGTTTTTGCGTAGCTGTATTAAACATACGTTATACATTTTAGATTTTATTATTAATTATTTCGATACTATTAGGAATAAATATATATAAACAAAGTTATTTGCCCAATAAAACATCTATTTTTGAAAAAGAACGAAAAATGAAAATTATATTCTTATCCGTTCCTTTTTTCCCAGAACTTCCGTTTAAAAAAGTTTTTTATACACATTGGGAGTGCAGAAATGAGTACAAAAATGGACTTTAAAGAAGCATAGTGAGCTCAAATTTTGTTATAGGTACTAATTTATTTCCAAAATATTAGATAACGAATCGAAAAAATTATTTGAAATTGATGTTGTCCACAAACAACATGGGCATGAATGGGTTAATTTGGGAAAAAATAAATGACTAGCGTTTTTCTACCTTTATAAAACTATTGAGCAATTTACATATTTTTCGTGAAAAAATCACAAAATAATGGGAATTTTTATTACCATACTGTTAGGAAGGCTTATTCTTCTTCTGTCCAGGACAAATAAAGCACTGAAAATTGGCCGAACAATGACAACGTGACTAATTTTTTAGTGCCCAATGTCCATAAAAAATGGTGTTTTTGCTATAAATGATGATTTATGTTGTTTTGTTTTGTATTTAAACAGACCTACATCCTTTACTAGATCACTTGATTTTATTAATACCGTATCACTATTTGTGTGCCGAAAAAAGATAGACCAAAGAATGTTTTCACACTTCCAAAGCTCCATTAGATTCTAAGAGAGGGTTTTCTAACCCATTGACTAGTTGGCGCAAAATCTATCTGGCATCCACTTCAACTCAGGTCACCGTGCAAATTTCTTTCGCCTCCAAACCAGTAACAACGGTCAGTAATTCTTACGATATGTGCTGTTGGTCGGTTGCCTCACGAGCACGAGTGAGACGGTTCTACGCGGCAATTATGCAGACCTGGCACGCTGTAAGTTCTACCTTCAAATGCCTATAAAACATGCGAACCGTATAGCTACTCACATACGTATGAACGTATGTGCGTGTGTGTAGTCTTTTTTCCAGTTCGGACCATTTCGCGCAACATTATTATTATGGGCTCCCACTTGGTAGAACAGCATGGTGTGATACGGGGCGGGAACTCTCATGCAGCCGTGCAACGTCGCAGAGTTGTTTTGCTTCGATAGTTGCCACGATGAAACGAGAGCATGTTGCACCCCACGGCCGGTAGCAGCATGCTGCGATGGGGTACCTTTGCTGTCTTTGCTACAAAATATCTCTCGTATAGTTCGTCGCACATACAACCCAGCCTGCGTACCGGTCGGTGTGATGCTCGGACTATCGGGAGATACAGCCACTCCAACATAGAACTTGATGCCAGCACAGTGCCATCGTCAGTTGCCAGTTAACAGTCTCCGCGTACGGTCGCATCAGGTCCTTTTCTTCGCGCTGTTACTGCACGACGTCTCGCGGCGATACACAGGTGTGTGTTCGAATTTTTCGCGCTTGATTATTTGTCAATCAGTGTTGTTTTGATTTGCGGCGTTGTGTGCAGAAGTGAGATATTGCGCGAGAGCAGGTCTTGTGATCTGCAAGATAAGGCTAAGCTACGCTCGTACGTACAGGTTCAAGTGTAGCCGGAAGGAACCATACCAGTGGTTAGCAGGTGCGAAAGATAGCTTCATTCGTTTACATTTTCGGTTAATAAGTAGTTCCGGCTCGGTAGGATAGCTTAAGATCTTGACATCGATTAACCGTTCGCGGTAAGATATTTTGCTACAAACCAACACCGAGTGATCCAGTTAGAAATAGAAACTGTTCTAATGTGCAAACTTCAGAATTAGATTGAAGATTTCGGTTTTGCATTGTCGCGTTGTTTTCGTAACGTGTTTTGAATAGTATGAATTTTGGTACATACCGTAATGCGGGGTACAATTGATCACTTTTTCTTAAGTTTCATGAATGTTTTCTAATAAAAGTTCTTCCGTTGGCAATGTTATGAGCAAAAATATGTAATCATTTTTGAAGGTGACCCAGATATTAAAACTCAATTCAATTTCGAAAGATTTTAGTTCTACATTTATTCAAGACAATCCAATGATTTGCCATGTCGTACAAAATTCAACCGCTTGTAGTTTCAAAAAGACCTCCAATTAATTAATCTGATCAAATCTACCCCGTTTGACGGTACCTACCGAGTACGTCAGTGCAGTGAGTAGTGATTGTTATTTTTACTCTGTTTGTTGGTACAGGTTTGCCGAAATCCGTGCAGTGAGCAAAAAAAAATAGTAAACACTTTCTTCCACCACAACCGAAACGAACATGTTCCCGGCGACGACCAGCTTGAGCAAGTTCTACAATCGCTTGAGCATTTTAGTAACCGTTTTTATCACCGGTAAGTTTTTCGGCTGCCCTTCTCTTAGCTTCAAACTATACCACCGACCGATGTTCGTGTGCCTTCGGTTATGATGGTTTACGTGAATGTTTACGTGCAAGCTAACCACTTTTCCGGTGGATTCCGGAACTGAGGTGTTGATCTATGTGGTTAGTTTTTTTTCTTTTTTGCGATGAAGGCTAAAAAATAAACTTGATGCTGTGGATTTGAAGCAGCAAACATGAGAATAGTTTCCTGAGACGGAGGAGAACTTGAAAGAACATAAACAGATTGGCGATGATTCTGCTAGAATAAACATGAACTCGGCACGAATTAGTTCAATCAAATAGACTGAAGCACCCGATCATTTTTGGTTTTAAATGGGTGGCTGTCGATGAGAAGAAGAATTACTTATTTGTAACTCCAGCAGTCTACTGAATAACCTGTTTTAAAATAATTGTTATAAATTTACAAAACTTCTATTGCTCTATAATATATCTTCTCCCAAGATGAACTTGACTATGCTTCATATGCTATTAATGATTCCGACCAGCAATTCAGGGTTACCTGCGCAGGAGTATATAACTAACTGATAACATCAGTTGTAGTCCATTGTTTAGTATCACTGCAACATTTGGAATAAAGTATTTGGTCCAAATGTTTTCTCTCTATATGTAGATAATATCTCTACAAATGTATTAGAACTTTATGCTTCTTGTTGGAAATGAGCAAAATGTTTAATAATTATTTAGACAATATTTTATCTAATTTCATTATCAACCTAGCATTCAGAGAACGTGTCTGAGAATAATTAAAAAGTTTTGAAATTGTTTTAGTATGATGGAAAACGTTGTCTGAACGGGAACGAATCGTTTCGTCGAATGGGGGGGGTATGTACCCCCTATTCATCCAGAAGGTGTACTAGTAGAAAGATATTAGCATTTCACCTATGCAAGTTTTCGTGATTTGTGGATCTTGGCTAGTCTCCTATAAATTATCTACACGCTATTAAGGTTGGAGAAAGAATGGGCAAAAATCGAAAACGAAAAAAGTTGTTTTTTTTCCACGCCGCGTGTTAGATCTTCATAAAGATCAATCAGTTTATGTAAAATGCTGTTACAGTACTGCTGATTGATTTTTATGAAGATCTAACACTCGGTGTGGAAAAAACTGCTTTTTTCGTTTTTGATTTTTGCCCATTCTCACTCCAACCTTAAGCTTATTTGTTTCTTTTTAAACTTTAAAGTGAAAGCAATTTTTTGGTTCAAGTCAAACTTGAAGCAAGCAACAAGCAATACATTCCGAAGCAGAACTCAACCATTCATTTTGATGAGTTTCGTTACCGATTCGTTGCACACAGGACAACTGTGGAGATAGTGCATCGATAATACTTGTACTGAAAATCCATTCTGGGCCCACCATTCAGTCATAGTCCAATCCCGGACAATTTGGCGAAATGAATAAGTACTGGAGACCTGATCTTCCGAATTCATCCATATTTCCCTTTTCAGCCAGCTTTATTAGTCTGCAGTTGATTTTTCTTTTTGGCCCCGCCAAGGTTACCAACCCAATGGGGGCGCTAAAATCTTAATCTGCCTTTTAAAATAAGTGAGGTTAAGTCATGAAATTAGTCAGGATGGGAGTATCATCATTCATTCCTATTGTTTAAAAGTCTAACTGAAAAAGAAATCCAAAGCAGACAGCAAAATGCCGCATAACTGAGACTCTACCGAAGGCGTCAGAAGACTACGCCACGGTCCTGTTATTCCAGAATAAGCAACAAAAAAGACAAAGACTTCAAATTTCAACAAAAATAGCGAAAAATATTGTAAAAACTTTTTCCGCATATTTTCTCAGTTTCACAGGAACAAGGGGGACGAAAATGTGGTCGTGGCCAATAAAGCAGGCCGCCTTTTTTAAGCTGTAGCAAAGATCGTAGAGTAGGCTAGATCAATTATCATCGAAAAAACAACCCTATGTCGTACCATGAAAATTGAAGTCTTCTCGATGCCGGGAGGATTTTCGTAATATCACAAAGTTGCCAGTTCCCAACCTAGGTCTAACCAATCCTGCACTAAGTTGAATCTCTGGTTGAAATGTCACATGGTTTTTGGTGTTCCTGGAAGCGCTGGAAATTCTTTGTTTCTTCTGAATTGACCAGGTGCTGTTTGGTTCGGATTTGTGGCAAAGCTTTTTTGCTGGTATATTTAACGGCTTTTCAAAAAAGAAAAAAATATTGTTACGAAGACTCATTGGCTTAGTGCAGTACTGCATGAATAACGCGCGATTATGCAGACGATCCTTGTCGAAGAATAAGCAAAGCAGTCTCGCCAAAAGGTCACCCGACACTAGTTTGAAGGTCCGGTGCGATTGTCACTCAAAATCTACGCTCACTGGAGCAATCATTGAAACAGACAATACCGTCCTTTAGTAGATCCACGCATGCCAAGTTCGAATCGATAACTACACTATCGATCTCAACTTTGTGAGTGGGCATGTAAACGCGTTAGTTCTTAATGAAAGCCTTGTCGCTAGTAACGTCATTTGTTTGCTTTAGACAAAATATCACAATCCTGAGTTTATCTAGACGAACTTTTGAGATATCTGCCACAGCTGAATATTTCTGTGTCTTTGATCCGAAAGAAGATCGGATACGGTCGAACCCAGCTCAATATGTTTGATTTAAAATGGAATCTCGGATCTTTGACGACGAATCTTGTTCGACATCCATTTAGGATCATTTGGGTCAATTGAGGAGTACACTTAATATACGGTAGCGTGCCAATATTCATGGTCTTTCTGAAATATCAAATCAGATACACCTCAAAAGTATTGGTACCTCAAAAAAAGATCCCATGCAAAATTTGAGCGCAATCGAAAAACAGTGTCATGAAGCGTCGAGAGGTGGTGTAATGTTGAAAAAATGTCTTTGTGCACTACAAGTAATATTTTTGTATTGAGATGAGACTTGAGTTTGGTAATGCCGCTTTTATTTTTTGTATGCCAAATGTGTTAGAAATCAACGAAATGTCGAAATCTGGTGTCAATTAAAAAAACAAAAATTTTGATTCTTATTTGAAAATCTTAAAAGTACCAGAGGAAACTTTTGTCAAAACATTTTTATGAGAAAATAAAAGATCCGTTGTTTCATACAGTTCTAGGACATCTGGCATAGAAAATAAATTAAAAGCAGACTTTTCAAACCCCAGTATCAACTCAAATCCAGAATTTTCCAGGCTATCTTAAAACAAAATTCAGGGTGGCACTAGATCTTGACGGTTCATTACATCCTAAGCCATTTAGCATAAAAAATTCGAATTCAATTTTTCGCATAAATATGCTTTCACTCTATTTTTTCAGGATAACTTTTTTTCTGTTGAAACAAACTGAACCAAATTTACAGTGATTGTTTTAAAGTTTAATCAACGATGTTTCTCGAAATTTGGAAACCCTGGTACGTTTCGTTCGTTTGTAATGGCAGGTTAAGTGAAAAAAGTGGTGTCCCACATCAGAGGGGCAGATATAGCGTAGTTGGTAAAACGATTGCCTTGTGCGCAGCTCACTTGGTTTCGATTCCCATCCCCGTACATAGGGTTTAATTTTTCTAAAGAGATTTTTGTAACCCGAAGAAAGAGACGGATGTCTCTAAGTTTTAAACCTTCTATAATCGAAAATAAAACAATTACACGTTCACTATGAAATTACGGTTTTGCAAAAAATACATTATTCACTTTATTATCAAGTAATAATTAACACTATATTTAGTAGTCAATCGATTTCCCATCATTTTTGAATACAAGTTTTATTCGCTACGGCATTTGCTTAAATTTGGTTCAGTTTGTTTCAATAGAAAATAAAAGATATCCGGAAAAAATAGAATGAAAGTATAAATATGGGACACACTATAATGTAAAAAAGTTAAGCTACGTCGTTCGACGTGTTTCTATGCATCTTTCATTTGATATTGTTCGAATCACATAATTAAAATTTATCCAAAATCAACAACGCTGTAAGCGTCTAGAATTATACCACAATTTCGGAACGATTTCCGTATTTTAGAGTTACACCTAGCCTAGCCGTAGCTCCATATAGCCGAGTTAAGCATTTTGAATGCTATAAGAATCAATGGCGACCCTCTAAAGACTGAAGACACTAAAGTATAGTTATAGTTTTCAAGAATGGCGTGATTTAATCAACTACTCTCCACATACAAATTGTTCCAGCAACCTTTCGAACTTTCTCGATTTTCTTAATTTGAAAGTTCGGTGAAACGACTCAGTCGTTGAAATGACCTTCGGCTAAATAACTCAGACCGAGAATGATCATGATTACCGTTTTATCATCAATGTAGAATTTATTTAAATCAATCATATTCCATCCAAGCAGTGGAGAATAATATGTTTCGTAACAAAATTTCTAACAAAAAAAATCCAATTCGATGTAGCTCATTGAGCACAGCTAAGGTAAACCAAACACCTCACCCAATGAACACTTAGTCACACACAGGCTGCCGGCAGGTTGATAGTGCACGAGTCGAATAATTGCACAGCGATTACTTGACGACGCCAAGTGAATGGAGTGCGCATTAATATTAACATTTGCTCAGCGACAGATGACGTTAAAAGTGAATAGTTGCATGCATGATTCACGATAGCAGTCAGCAAAAAATACGAAAAAATTTACCTAAATGTGAGGTAGAATCTTTATTATAATACTGATTATTTATTTCTTGCTGTATCACAATCACGGGTTGATGATCCCATAGCAAGAATATACTGAACCGCACATTCGTATTCCAACTATTATTTAAATCTGACGCATAACAAAACTGTACTTCAAACGTCAGAACTTCTAGATAGTGTTATCGGTATTGTGATGATAGCAATTACCAGCTGGATGACGTGATACTATAGTTTGTATCACAATTAGATACAGATAACATTTCAACCCGAATGGGTAGTTAGATAAGCAAAATGAGGGGGAGAGGGGTTATTTTGTTTTTTCATTATTTTCTAAAATTTTCGGAACATAGAAAAAACCCGCTGGAATGGAGTTTCAATCGTTCAAACTTTTTTTTCCAGTAGATATAAAACCTCCTCTTCTTTTGTATCAACATATTACAAACATCCAAATGATATATTTTAACGCTTATTTCTACAAGTAGTGCTAATATTGTTCTATTCCCAATTTAAAATTTCCAACCCAGTTTGGAAAACTTCAAACATGGGAATTTAGCATTGCAGTCATCAATTGAAACATTGATTGCTGCAAGAAATTTAATGTTTCTTCCGTAATGCACCACAGATCATACATTTGGAATCCAAATGACAATTTTTAGTTCTCGGTCCAAAGCCCTGGCATCTGCGACACTGGGATAGATTTTAAATTCTGCCCTTGTCGACTATAATGTTTCTCATTTTACTCGTACGTGAACATAAAACGTGCTTTTTCTCACAATTTCAAATTATTAACCTCATTAGGGTTAACACCCTAGAACGTTGCACTGGGGTACAAATGTACCCCACGCCTTCCTTGGAACCGTGTGAAGACGAGAATTCGGCATTTTCCGAACTGGGACCTTAATCATAATTCAATTTAGAGTTCCTAGTAAGAATAGGAAAATGTGGAAAAGCCAGTTTGCTTATAGCCTTCGTGGAAGCAGGTGGCAAAGTTGACGTGGGGTACATTTGTACTCCAGGGTACGGTTGCCGCTAGCGCTTCGTCAGGTTTTATGCTGTCAGTGGAAATGTGACTCGTGACATTACCAGTTTTGTGTAACTACGTAAGTAACAATTAGTATTATAAAATCGTTTTTAATCATTTATTCAATTAATTTAATTTAATTTGAAGTAGAAAAAACAATTCTTTATTTTTGATGATTTTTATTATGCTATATTTTTGTTGTTTTTGCTTGTTTTTTTTTTTATTATTTTTTAAAGTTTTTCAAAACAATGCACAGTGGGCAAAAAACGACCCCCAGAGGCACTTAATTAGTCGCCACGGGATTCCTATCATAATTTATATATGAAAAGTTGCGGAATTTGATAAGAAATCAAACGCAACTGGTTTGGTCCTCTGCACGCGTCTGTGGCCACAGTTACGCGTGTTTGAGTACCCGGAGTATTCCGGTATTAGACAAAAAATGATTCCCAGAGGCACTTAACTGATCGCCGCGGGATTCCTATCATAATTTATATATGAAAAGTTGCGGAATTTGATAAGAAATCAAACGCAACTGGTTTGGTCTACTGCACGCGTCTGTGGCCACAGTTACGAGTGTTTGAGTACCCGGAGTATTCCGGTATTAGACAAAAAGTGATTCCCAGAGGCACTTAACTGATCGCCGCAGGTTTCCTATCGCAATTTATATATGAAAAGTTGCGTGCAGTGGACCAAACTAGGTGCGTTTGATTTCTTATCAGATTCCGCAACTTTTCAAATATAAATTATGATAGGAAACCTGCGGCGATCAGTTAAGTGCCTCTGGGAATCACTTTTCGTCTAATACCGGAATACTCCGGGTACTCAAACCACCGTGACTCTAGCCACAGACGCGTGCAGTGGACCAAACCAGTTGCGTTTGATTTCTTATCAAATTCCGCAACTTTTCATATATAAATTATTATAGAAATCCCGCGGCAACTAATTTAGTGCCTCTGGAAATCACTTTTTGCCTAATACCGGGAGTTCTCCGGGTACTCAAACCCCCCTAGCTCTGGCCACAGATGCGTGCAGTGGACCAAACTAGTTGCGTTTGATTTCTTATCAAATTCCGCAACTTTTCAAATATAAATTATGATAGGAAACCTGCGGCGATCAGTTAAGTGCCTCTGGGAATCACTTTTCGTCTAATACCGGAATACTCCGGGTACTCAAACCACCGTGACTCTAGCCACAGACGCGTGCAGTGGACCAAACCAGTTGCGTTTGATTTCTTATCAAATTCCGCAACTTTTCATATATAAATTATTATAGAAATCCCGCGGCAACTAATTTAGTGCCTCTGGAAATCACTTTTTGCCTAATACCGGGAGTTCTCCAGGTACTCAAACCCCCCTAGCTCTGGCCACAGATGCGTGCAGTGGACTAAACTAGTTGCATTTGATTTCTTATCAAATTCCGCAACTTTTCATATATAAATTATGATAGGAATCCCGCGGCGATCAGTTAAGTGCCTCTGGGAATCTCTTTTTGTCTAATACCGGAATACTCCGGGTACTCAAACCCCCGTGACTCTAGCCACAGACGCGTGCAGTGGACCAAACCAGTTGCGTTTGATTTCTTATCAAATTCCGCAACTTTTCATATATAAATTATTATAAAAATCCCGCGGCAACTAATTTAGTGCCTCTGGAAATCACTTTTTACCTAATACCGGGAGTTCTCCGGGCACTCAAACCCCCCTAGCTCTGGCCACAGATGCGTGCAGTGGACCAAACTAGGTGCGTTTGATATCTTATCAAATTCCGCAACTTTTCATATATAAATTATGATAGGAATCCCGCGGCGACTAATTAAGTGCCTCTGGGGGTCGCTTTTTGCCCACTGTGCAATGGCTCGCAAGTATAATTTGCGCATAGTAACTGCTGTAACAGTAACTGCTGTAACAGTAACCATGGGTGTTACTAATGTATTACTGGTCAGAATTTCTTTTTCATTTCAATTTCCACCCCAATTCGTGGTATTTTCCAAAACACTAATTTAAAACTTTCACTCCTTCAAATAATTGCACTTTTTCAAAAATATCGAAATTCCATTTCATATCGTTTCTACACCATTCTTTCAACTCATCGAATCATTTGATTTTTTTTTCAAATCGGTTGTAAATTCGCAAAGTTTTAGTAATTTCAGTGAAAAAAGTCAAAACCGCGATTTGTTCACTTTTTTTGTTCAAACGAATTTATGTAACATTGATTCAATAAATTCCGTACTTTCACTTAAACAGCTGTTTAGGCAATTAAAAAAAGCGCGCGTCATCGGTTGTATATCGGACATACAAAGTCGGTCGTTTTAGGTACTTAGGTGGTGCCGCTCAAAATGCATTCCCATTAGCCTAAAAACCCGCGCGAACATTCATTGCTTAAAAATCGGCATTTTATTCAATCGTTCGTGGAGAAAAAGCAATACATAGCTGTCGTTTTATTGCCTGTAGTAGTATCAGTGATGATAAACTATAAATGTTGTGTTACGAAATCTTGGTCTAGGCTTTATGTTATATTTTATTATTCTTGGACGCTCGTGTTTCACCGTAAAGAAGAAGCAGGAAATAATAAATTCGTTCACATGTCACCTGCAAAAATTGATTCATTTAAGCATTGGCAACACTCCCGGCAACCGGTTGCCCAGAGTTGAAGTTGCATTTTTTTCTTATTTTTTTTTTTTGTAAAGTATTTCCGAATTAATTCAACAAACGATAAATCTATCACAAATTCTCTGCAGCCGGCTGCCCAGAGCAACAAGAAAATGATAACACTCCAGAGAGTTGCATAGATCGTATCGCTTATCAAGGTGAATCCAGATTTGTGTAACGCTTTACCCCATCCCACTAACAAAAACTCCTTCCCATGGCAAACGTGGAGATGCAGAAGTATACACGGTCTCCATAACAATGTTTGCAACACTAACATTCCTTTCCTTCCCCGATGACTGTAAGGACGTGGCCGGCGCCGTTATTGACATTTTAAAATATAGAACTCTCGAATTTTGCACATTGAGGATGGATAGCTACTCCCAGGCCCCATCTGTTGATTCTCTGTGCAATTTCGCTTGTTCTGATCAATCACGGAGTAGCAACTACGAATTGTGCGGTCATGCTCATGCTCATGCACACAGCTGTTTACGCAATTAAAAAACGAAGAAAATGATGTATCATACATTTCTTTTGTTTGCGCGTGGGGTACGTTTGTACTCCAGTGCAACGTTCTTGGGTTAAAAACGCAAGTTCAACATTCTAGGGTTAAAATAAATTTAATAAAGCTCTTGGATAATTCCAGAGCGTTGTGGTGTGTTGGAGCCGTTAGCTTTTCTCTTTATAAGAATAACTTGAGAATGAGGAAAGCCAAGTAAGTTTTTCAATTTGTTGAATGTTTCGTCCAAACTTTGACCTTGCACTAACACTTTCAAGAAAGCCTTAAATATTCTATCTGTGTTGAAATCATATCAATAAAATTTATATAACTTCTCAGGCTAAATTATTCTTGATGAATGTTTTAGTCTTGAAAAAGACTGATTGAGATAGTCTTGAGAAAGACTGTTGCTGGCCGAACGAAGGTTCAAGCCGGACTGATGCATGCTAACCTTTTTTAATATTTTCATATTAATACGTGTATGACAGTTATAGTTTTACAAGAGTTTGAAATTTCAGAACTGCTGATTGTTTTCCAAGGTTGCAAGAACTAGGCTTATCATAGTGCTCTTATTCCATCCACGTGCTCATGTTTCTGCTTTTAGGGCAGATATTACCAGCTTCAGATAAATCTTATGACGTTTTATTTGAAAATTAGGATTCTAATTTACTCCCCATAACAGTGCGCTCGACTGAACGGACTGTATTCAAGCAAGAAGACATTCTTTAACTATCCAACAACTCTTGAATTTCTTGAAAAATTCAGGATTGTTTTCATATGAAAAGTTAATGTTATCTGAAGTATTCAGTTTGTTTTTTTAACTGAGGTAAACGCAGACCTCATGTTATATATGGCTATGTGAAACCACCAATAGTCTTGCTACAAAACATACATTATTTCCAGCAACATCCTAATCATCCAATTAACTGATAACAGTTCCTGAACTCGAATGCTTGCACCCAACCCGCATCAATCCAAGCAACCGATTAGAATAAACATTGTATTCGGAGCACGCGATCGCCACAAACTCACTCGAAGGTGAATTCCGATGCAGCTCACACCGCTCGAGTTCAGGAACTATCGACCGAGTCACCGAAGAAGCAAAACCGTCACCTTATCAAATGAGCACATTTAAGGTCAATATCAATCACGCTCTCGGCCGACTTCTTCCCCCGTCTCGGGCACTTGCGAAATGGTTCGTAAAAAATGTAGAAGAACAGACAAAACATCGGCAGTCGGGCACACGCTGCGCTTCGATACAAACCTCAGCTCAGGTCACGGGCGCTAATAGCACAATCGTGTATGTGACACACCTCCGACTATTTATCTGCTGTTTCCGATTTTCTGAGCTTGCAATAGTGGAGTCTCGCTGGTGCGCGCGGTAGGTGACATAGTGCGAAATTACACTATTTCGTACCTACAGATTTAATAGGATGACACTACCGGTGCCCGTGCTGTACAGGTGTAGGATGAGCCCTCACCGATAACGCGCAGTAAACCATTCATGCATGGCACTGATTCACTTACCTACCTGTTCTCCACTGAGAGATGGGTCGTTTGTTTATGTTGTCTCGTTAGTCGTGTGATGTCGAGCACCATTAAATTCTACTCCTACAATTTATGTATGTTTCAGCTTTTCTTTTTATACGAGAAATGACTATGAAACAATTGAAGATATTCATAAAAGTGTATATGGTTGGGATTCGCTAATCTAAAGTTTGGTTAAGTATGTGTTCCGAAGGCTTAAACCGAAGTTATAATGGTCATTTCTGGAACATTGGATTTAGCGAAACAAAAGCATTAGCTCTATTAGTTAGCTTGGAATTCTTTGTCACGGGGTAGGGAATGCCACGCTATCCAGCAATCGATATTGTCTTTCAAAAAACACCATATAGGGAGATGAGCCCATTTTCGCCGTCTGCCATCTTTGTTCAACGCATTGAATCAAATGGTAGCGCAACAATAGGGGCACTCGATTCGAGTTTTCACGGTTTTCAACGCGTTTGGGTTATTATATTGGTTCGTAACAACGAAGCAAAGCTGTTGATGTGAATTTTTACGCATTCCATTAATTGTAGGCCGAGAAATTAATGAATTAGTGAGGCACCCTGCTTAGTATGGTGAAAATAGGCACTTCACCCTATCCAGGTATAATAATCATCTTTACTCGATATCTGCAATCTCTTTTCTTGTAAAAATGTATGCAGTCGACAGATCTCTAAAGCGTTTCTCGCCTTTTCTTCTTATTGGCTCTCGCCCCCATATTACAATTGCCACGATGAGCACTACAAATTAAAGCTGTCATCAAATGTTGAACTTGATGACATTCTGTCAATCATAGTAAGAAAATGTTCAATCAGTCTAATGATACTATTATCAATGCTGTTGAATGGCTTTCTACAGTCTGGAGCTTTCCCTGGTACGTGAAATATTTTTTTTTCAAAATGAGAGGCGTTTTTTGTTTTATACTAGGGGATACCTTCATTATGTGAAGTATCCAATTTGTTTAAAATAATTAAAAATTGTTAACTTCATATCTGAATCTCAACACAACTTTAGGTTTAATCGATCCACTTCCATTAACCTTGTATCATACTCATTATCCGATAATTAGAAGGACGTCAACATGTTGATGTTAAATGCATCGATTTCTCCGCCGTCTATGCAGCATAGGTTCGGATTCATTGGCTTTTTTCTATAGGATGGGTCAAGTCACATCGCATCGGTCGTGAAATGGTAGCAAAACAATGAAGACTGCACGACATCCCCTCTCAGTATCTCTCTTCCTCAGTAAACTCATCTTAAACTGTTCAAATTTTTGCTCTACTTTAATGATCTGAAGCGGGTAAAATGTGTAAAAAAAGCGTTTTTAATTTATGTTTCATGTCAAAAATTCTCTTCAATTACGCATGTATGCCTTATTTTAAGAATTCAATATGTTACACTCAATCTTGAAACATACAATTAGTACGGGCTTCTAATGAGCATGTTAGCAATTGTCTTTGCAATTTCATTTGCGTATGATCGTAATTTATTTAAACCAACCATTTATCTCAATAAATATTACAAAATCAGTAAGTTCTTACTGAAAAGTAAAATTAATAATATTGGTGTGACCATTCTTGGTTGGCTTCGGAACCGCGGAATCTGATTTTTGGCCCGAATGACAATGTTTATGTTCCATGGTATGCTGTGCCACAAAAAATAGCATGTCAAATGCAATCATATTTGATGACAATCAGATACAATCGCTTCACTATGGGGTGGCTAGAACAAAAAGTTGGACAAAATAGGGAAAAAAATTTCTAACTTTTTAATCAAACTATATTTTTTAAACATTCTTCAATATTTTGTACATCGTGTACCATTGAAATGATAACTAAAAACTTTAGTCTAAATTTGTGACACACGGTCAAACATTATTAAAAATAAACACGTTTTTTTCTACTAAATCAGACAATAGGAAACACTTTCTACTGAAATTGAACAATACAATCAATGTAGTATTATTATACTAGGAAACGTTGCTAATGACCTATTCTAACTACTCTAATGCTGGATATATCGAAATAAAAAAAGTCTAACTATTTTGTTTTGACAAAAAAGGTAATTGTTTGTTCTGTGATTTTAGTACTTTAGTACTTTCGCAATTGAAAAAGTTATCAAATTAAGTCAAATTAAGATAAAAGGTTGAAAACATTCGAAATTATCGACTATTGTCAGTCCATCGCAAGTGGATACTCATCCGAACGCGTCCATTTGAGAGCAATTTGAAAAATGTAGTTTTTACATAATTTTTGTGCTTTTTATCAAACATTATAAGCAACTATAAGTCTTATATAACTGAATCGCCTGCTAAGATTATCAGTTTCATAAATTGTTTACCGTTTATAATAGTGATAAATTTTCGATGACAAACCCTTACCTTCCTCCCTCCTCACCTTTTCAAACCAGCGGTAGAACTTGTAGATGAGGAACAAAGAGTCATCGAGGAATGTTAACGTTACACATTTTTTTTTAGTATACAGTAGCACTTCCGAAAAAAGTTTTTATTGCTTTTGTTCATAGTTGAAAAACTGAAAGTGTTTTTTTCTTGTATTTACTATTTACCAAGAGAATGAGATTCTCCAGGTAATTTTTCATCTATGTCGACACAAATATTTTCTTTGGGCGGTCATTTACATCCACACCTCAATCTTTGAACAAAACATACATACACAATGAGGAACAGCATTGAATGCATGCATACAAAGCAGCAGTTTCTGTAGTAATCAGTTAAATATCGTCTTCTTTCAAAATATTACTTTTTGCTTTGAGAAAAATAACATAACAATGATCATCAATAAAACAAGGTAATTTATGTATTGTCTCCAACGAACAAATATAATTTAGAAAATTATATTTGTTAGAAAATCGTCCTTCGAATGTTACTATAGCCACCATTCACAATGGTTTCATTTAGATTGAGTTTTTAAAGAAATATTAGAAGAAAACAAATTTCACACTGTTAGGTGGATTTTTTATGAAAAATGTGCTCAAGATCAAATATTTAAGCTTCTCTTGAATTATATTTGCAAAATAATATATAGAACAGCAGAAATTAATTTTGTCCAGGTTTTCGGCCTAGTTACCCCATAGTGCGCTTCCTGAAACTCCCGTATTCGGTCCTTTGGACTACAGATTCTTTTTATCATTCTCGACATTTGGATAATCAAATTACATCAACCGTATGCTCTACGAATCATATTGAAAGTAAAGCGGATACATTTAACTCTGATTTCGGATATTCATGAATTCTGTTCCCTGGACTCATGATTGTTCTGTCTGTTTTGCATTGATGTTGCCATCATGTGGTGCTTGAAATGAAATCCCCTTGACAATCTACGAAGAATCCAGTGATATTTACCAAAATTTTACTGCTGGTTGCTGAGACTCTTGAATCCGGTTATTAGAATCGAAGATTGTTTTCGAGTCCTATTTATGTGTCACAACCAGTGTTTCAAATAAACCACACATTTCACACCAAGGAGCCTGTTTCCAAAGGAGCGGTGGAAACCGATCATTGTTATGCACGTCTCTGGGAGTGAGTAAAAAAATCAAAGCAATCCAAGTTGGTTTTGACTCTTAGGTTTTCACTCCTGGTTTTGGCTCCTCTTGTTGTTTGTTTGTTTAATTTCTCAATTATCCTAGCAGATTGTACAGGGTGCGCCAGCTGGATGTATCCTTTTTCAATATTGAACAACTCCGCCATTTTTTAGCCGTTTTCACAAGTAAACAAGTTTTTTTTAGGATATTTTATCCCATTTATTATAAACCAAGTTTAGAATACAACGTCGATTAAATGACCACCCCCATTTGATACACAAAAAGCAGCTCTTTTGAGGGCATTTTGCATGACATTGGACAGCGTTTCGGGCTTAATCGCCGCAATTTCAGTTCGTATATTAGCTTTGAGTTCGTCAAGATGCTTAGGTTAGCTAGAATACACTTTACTTTTCAAATAACCCTACAGAAAAGTCTGGCGCCGTTAAATCCGGAGAACGAGGAGGTCATTCCAAATTACCATTTTTTTGAGACAACGCGTCCTGGGAATTTGCTCTGTAAGAACTTGATTGCGGTGTGGTAAGGTGCCCTGTCTTGTTGAAAATAGAAGTTTTTCAGACCTTCTTTATGCATTTCTGGACAGACAAAGTGCGCTTAAATCCAACAGTAGCGTGCGTTGTCGATGGTCTCTGCCTCTTTGAAAAAATAATGACTGATGATTGTTTTGGAGCATACTCCGTCCCAAACAGTTTCTGCTGAAGTGATGAAATCCAAAAGTTCAAATGCATAGCGGAAGGATGCAAAACAGGTGTACTATTGATTACTGTAATGGCCTAAGCCTAGCCTAGTACGCTAACCATTGAATGCTGGCCTTCGAGGTCTCTCGGAAAGAAGGTTTCGCCATGTACTGTACCAAGGATCTGTTTTACTTTTGTGCTTTAAAATGAAAATTTAAAATCTAAATTTAGCTCGGGGTTTTAAACTGTATGCTGCAATTATAATCTAGTAACCTGTTTTCACTCCTTGGCGGTTTTCACTCCTCAGGAGCCAAAAAACCATGAGTGATGAAATCATGGATTTTAATGATTTGTCAAACTATGGTTTTATCAACACCTGCTGATTGGAGTGATTTTTGAAACACTGGCCACAACAAATAAATAAGAGTGAAAGATAATATTTGTAGTTACACGGACAACTGTGCACGTTTTACGACCGGTTTTGAGTATTTAGGAAACCGGTTAGCGGACTGAAATACATTTTCAGAAATTCTTGAATCGTGGATACAAGTGGATCTTTACAGCCTATTCTAACAATTAAAATCCATAAACTGCTTTTATTTAATGAGGCGCAGACGGTGGGAATATTAAAAAACACTTTACAAGCCCAGACAGAATAATTATGACTATGACTTAATAATTAGGAAAGGAGTCAAAATCAGATGTTTTTAATAAATTTAAATTAATTGTGGAATCTTTTTTATGGAACCAATATAATTTTCTTATGAGAAAAGTTGCTCCACACTACTAGGTCGGTTAGTTTTTCATAATTAGTTACGCGTTATCAAAATTCTACAAAATAAAGTACCATGAACAACAATTCTGTGAGAATTTTGCATGCTTCGATATAACGTACAATTCGATATAGCGTACAATTTTTAAACCGAGATGTACGTTATATCGAAGTTTATCTGTACTAGTTTTAATAGTTCTAATTCCATAGTGTTCTCGAGACATTTTCACATAAAAAGCATTTGTAATTTCAATAACTCCTAATTTCTCATATAGATTCACAATCGCACGACAACACACCATCTTGAGTAGACTGAGTTCATGGTTTATTTATCGTAAAGAAGATGGAAAATAGTGCAAAATTGCGTTCTTCGTTCACTTCTAGCAGATAACGGTCAGTATTTATGACCAAGAAGTTTTTCTCAACATTGTTCATTCCAATAAAAATACGATTTTATGCGGCAAAATGCAAGTGTATTTCCTTCAAAACACAAAAAAAGCTCTTTCTTTCAGTTTTTTAGACTCAATAAAAAAAACCTTCAATTGTCGAATACCTTACTTCCGAAACGTTTCTAAATTTTCAGTAGAAAATTAGTCCAGCTTTCTAATGGAAAAAAGCATTAACATAAAATGTTTTATTTTTCGTGCAGATATATTTTAAGACAAACAGGTCAATTTCAGAAAATTTTAAACACTCTATAATGGTCGAGTTTTGAAAATCCATGTTTTCGCCTTATACAGTTCCTAATGATGAAGTAAACTGCCTAATATTCGCAAGTCATGTAAACAGGGAATCCCGTTGAACATGTGACTGATGTGGGATTATGTTTAGTAAACACTCTGTCTCTCGGGAAGATAGTTGATGTCTTCGTCTAGGTAATGTAGATTTCAAAAGCGATACAAAAATTTCAGTTCTTCGAAACTGTCAGAGCATTTACAAGTGCGGACCAGAATATAGTTTCTTAGCACAGGCACTGCTGTGCGAGAACAGATGAAGCTTAATATATTTGAAACAAACTAAAAATAAATCTGATTCGACAACCACGAAAAAATCGCACTACTGCTGTCACTTTCACACTTAGGTTGTACGTATTTTGCCCACCATTTCCACGTCTATTCAAATTCGCGATCGAAACTCGTGCCAAAACGACATTTTTTGCTCCTTTTTTTCATACCACCCCATCCCATCCTAGCATCAGGTGAGATTAGTTTGGCCACACGACCATGACACGTAGGTATGTTTTCTTGGGGTGCAGCGATTGGCGAAATAAATCCACTGTTTATATTGCGTGACACAGCCGCTATCTAGACTAGACTGTTATTGCAGATCAGTTGGCGCGCGTTCTGCTATCTCAGCTGTCACTGATTAGTGCACACTCTGATGCAACAGAATAGACACACGTTGAATCAGTCACTCTCTCTCTCTCTCTCTCTCTCTCTCTCTCTCTCTCTCTCTCTCTCGTTTCCTCTCGATCATTGCTCCTAACGTCAAACTTTCAGCTTTTATTGACTGGGTGGCCTTACAATTGTGGCCCATAAAAACCCGCCGAACCGCGTCTGACTAAGACATCGCGCGCTCGAATGTCGTACGATCCGTGACGTCACCGGCCATGTTGTTTGTGTACCACCAAGTAGGATACCAGCTGCTGCCAAATAAAGTTGACACGCGGTGGTTCGCAAATATTCGTGCCAACCACGCCTTTTCCCTCAAACAAAACAGCAGATGGGTGTGTGGCGTGATACGGCTGAGATTGATATTCGGTCAATTAGAAATCAATCTTGTTTTTACGGGTATCGAGTGACTTGTATTGTCCATCGTGCTTTCGTTTTTTTTCTTTTGATTGATGCTTTCGCCACGAATAGATTGATTTCGAGCGACTAACCACCTTCATTAAAGGCTACAATTGAATTAATATATAATTGGTTGATTTTAGCGTGTAGAATTTTGTGCGTCACTTCAGATATATCGTCGCAAAAAAAAACAATCGGGTTGAGCTAGTAAAAAATTCCGTGCAATTCATATGACTTGGTTACCGTATTGACAGTTCTTGTATAAGCTGTTGTTATGATGTTTTATCCAAGTGTTCTACCTGCCGTTTCCCGTTCAAGTTCATGCCAGTTCGACGAAAGTTTCGGAGCCATCTCTGAACGAGCCCAACCTACCAGCGAACTGCAGCTGTTCCGGTCCTATGTTTGGGGTCGGAAAAGAGGTATTGCAAAATCGAATTATTTGTACCTTGAAATGTGTGAGGTTTCTAGCGACTACATCGAACGAATTGCACAATCTATCTTCTTCTGGTCCTCTAGGATATGGCTTCGGTCATCTTCTTCGAACCTTCACCTTCACCCATCACTGTCGAACTCCTCCAGCCATCCAGATCCTGTGTTTGGGGTTGGTGAGTTTGCCTTTCGAAATCCAGAAGTAGTTTCTAGTGTAACTGCTTTGTTTGGGACCGTTCATAAACCACGTAGACCGAAATTTGAGAATTTTTAACCCCCCCCCCTCCCCCCTAGTAGACCTTAGTAGACTTTTACCAACCCCCCCCCCCCCCCACACCACAAGTCTACGTAGACTTTTATTTTTTTTTATTCGCGGGAAGAAGCACATTATAATGTTCAATTAAAAATTAGTGTTCAGATTTATTTCAAGCTTTTTAAATATTAAAGAAAGGTTTTTCATTTTTACCATTTTTTTGTAAATAATTTTTGTTAACGACCTATTGAGTCAATTTGTCAACATTTTTTACGGCATTTAATTAGCAAGGGACTGGAAGGTGAAGTATATTTTTCAATATTTAGAGCCATAGTACTCAAGGGAGGCACCTACGGTAGCAGACAAAAGGTTAAGTCGCCGGTGAGCTCTAAGCTTGCATATATGATCCTTCCACGCTTTTTTAAACTTTCTTCCTTCAACACCTTGCTCTCCCTTGAGTACTATGGCTCTAAATATTGAAAAATATACTTCACCTTCCAGTCCCTTGCTAATTAAATGCCGTAAAAACTGTTGACAAGGTTTTTCACATTGGTTTTTTGTCTATGATTGATCAAATCAATTAATACCAATTCAAGGTGCTTTCCAACGTTCGTGTAGCGGAATACTTCTCTTCAAGGTTAGTCATTCAAGTGTATGTAAAAAGATATATTGCTATAACTAGTTCAAATTTTGGTCGAAGTGCGACCTATACCAACAATGCAGAATTGCTAAACACTTTTTGAGCCTTACTGGTGCATTCAAAATTGTTAAATTATAAGAAACAATTACAAAATAATACTGTCGATGTGTACTATCATCTAGACTAAAATAATAAACCAAACATGTACACAAATTTCACTTTTCGTGAACAAATTTCAATATTTCTAAGATAATAAGATAATCTAAATTGCCTTATTTGAACGAAGCTATTTAAATCTTCCCAAAAATATTTATTTTTCTTGTGTAATTAATAGCCATATCACCTGAGAGTATTATCGCAAAGTATCAAAGTTTAACTCCGAATATTGTCGAAGATAAATATAGTTGAACCGATTTTCACGGAGTTGCGTAGGGTTAAGACGTAAAATTTAACGGGTGTTTAAAGATTTTGAAATCAGTGCAAATGATTGCAAGAGAAGCTGATTAACTCGAGTAAACACTTTGTTGTAAAAGTATAACTACACTATTGCTTTAACCACCGAAATCAATAAATAAAAAATAAAAAAATAATCCATTTAATCGAGTGTTTTGTTGTTACAATGGTGGTTTTAATGCTTAACTTGGACCATTTTTTAACTTTTTATGGTTCATGCATTTAATGGTCCATGCATGTCTGCTAACTAGTGGTGTTTCAGATGATTTCACAGTCAAAATCTTCCGACGAAAGGAATTTTTGGCGATCGTCTTTGGAACTGTCATTTTGTATTATTCCTAGATCAAAACTATATCAAAATATACGCAAGAAACAACAACGTGAGAGGTTGTCCTAAAAAAATCGGTTCTGGGTTGAGTGGTCGCTTAACGAGTAGTTACCTCAATAGTGTACTAGCTTTGAAGTGTCTGTATAATTGCTGAATAGACCGATATTTTGAACACAACTCTCTTTAAATCTTATTTATAATTAGTAATACGAGAATAACAAAAAATAAAAGTCTACGTAGACTTTTGCAAAGACCCCCCCTCCCCCCTCGTAGACAAACGTAGACTTTTGCCAGACCCCCCCGTCCCCCCTATGAGTCTACGTGGTTTATGAACGGCCCCTTTGCATCCTACCGACTCTACCCGTCCCGGTGTCCGGACGCACACTTGCCAATCATGAGGAAGTCCCTAGTTCCCTAATCGCAGTCGAGTCCCTCCAATCAGCGACTAGCAGCCGTCACGGTCCTGTGTTTGAATAGAAAAAAGACCTAACAGGCAGTGAGGACTTCCAAACGGCTGTCTGGGCTTCACACCAACACACAGAAGCAGTCCCAAAAGCCGGCAGATCAAACACAGCAACGAATAGTCTCTTGTTGGCATCGCGTGGGTAACAGTCCTCCCGGGAACGCTGCGCCTAATGGTTCACTAGTGATCCACTATCAGAATTAACAAACTGTGAAAAACAAACTGTTTTTTCAATTAAAATGTACGGCAGAAAACTGACAACGAAGAAAGCGTTCTACTCCAGACGAGAGGTCGCCTACTATCTTTGTATCAGAATATTTCGAAGGAATGTGATCAATTTAATGAAAATCACCAATCCTGAATGAAATTATTGAGCTACTTCAGAGTAGTGTGCAGTTATTCCCGATCAAATGAGAAAACATGATACATGGAATCCATTTCCGTCACAGTGGGATCAGCATCATTCCGAATTAAGTATGAATCAAAATTAAGCAGATAATGGACGAACTGTGCAACGATGGGTAAAGTATACCATCGATTTCTTATTACGGGTGACTATCTGGATTGCGTAAACTTAGGGCTCTTCAAATCGAACATTCAAAGAGTTCAGATGCGCATGATATTGAGCAGACACAGCGTTCTGTATTTCTTTTTATGCACCCAAAAATTTAAATATCTGCATGCCAAATTGTGTGCAAAATTCACGATTATTACAGTTCCTGTATAAAAAATTAGACGAAATATGCATTCGATGAATCAACGAAATTTTAAATAGTGTTTGCGTTAAGCACGATTTCTCTACAAACCATCCCAATGTATGATGCAAACACCAACATATTTTTTCAGTGCACTGTTTCTTCAATATCTATATAGCCAACGCTAATTTAGCAGAATTGTTCCTATTTTCAGCATAAATGAAAATAAATGTTCTAGTCTGTGCTTCTATTCTCACCTCAACGATCCAATCATTGCCTCCTGTGCGTGCCAATTTCCACCTCATCGAAAGACATTCTAGTTGAAACGCAACGCCTTATATTCCATTTGTGTCGATTTTAACTAGCTATCTAAATCATAGACGCCAACAAGTGATTTGTAAAGCGAATCATTCTGCTTTTTTCAGCCGATCAAAACAAACGTAAATATCACACACATGAAAGAACCTCATCAGCAGTTAGTAGAAGAGCGCCCAGAATTGCGCTCGCAGGAAATAACCATTCGAAGGTTAACAAGTGGCATGATAAGTTTCACATCACACAATGCTTTCTCCCGATCCGAATTGTATGTGCAGATGAAAATAGAATCTCTGCAATCAACAATTAGTTGAATAACTTGAAACAATTGATTACGTATACCTGAAATTATATTAAAATATATTTTCAAGTTCATGTTTTGGTTTGGCCGCACTGGTGATTCTTTTCTGTATGATGGTTGCAAAAAAATTGTTTTGATTGTGGTAGTGTATCGGACAAAACACGGCGATAATGTGAACCCCCGTATTTAATATTATCCTATTATAACACTAGGCCTATCCTAGTGTTTTAAGAGTACTTTTAAAGTGAAGCTCCGTTGTCTTCTCTACGTTTGCACACTCCGGGTACAATGGATGTTGCGTGCTCGAACCGATTAAGATACTTCCTGAAGGAGTCGTGGACCGACAGGAGCGGTGTTCGGTGGAAGGTCACCTTTCTGTGCTTTAAACTGACCCACGTCGACAAGTTTGGGATGAACCGGTAGGTCCACGTTCCTTTCTTCGTATTGTCCAATTCCTGCTGCCACGTCGCCATCAAATCGATTTTCACCTTCTTCCTCACGTTTCTGATGTTTCTTTGATTGTAGCAATCGATATCCTCCGTAAGGGTGATGCAGATGGGGATCATCCAGGCGATAACGCATGCTGTCTCCGACTATATTGTTCTGTAGGCGCTCGCAACACGTACTGCCACCAGCCGGAACGTCCTGTTTAGATTTTCGCAATTCAGCTTAATTTTCAGCGCCGCACCCCACGCAGGAACCCCATATCGCAGTATCGATGACGAAACACTAGATAGCAGACATCTCGCGCTGCGTTTCGGGCCGCCTACGTTTGGCATGATCCTCGATAGTGCGTTCCTTCGCCGACTGTTCGCAGGCATAGTCGACGTGGTTGTTGACGATCAAACTGTCGTCGATTATCACTTCCCATTGCTTTAGTGCACGGTTCAATGCAATCAGGTGCCCTCCAACGGTGACCTGCCTCCGCTGAACCGCTTTGCAGTTGCTGCTGGTTAACACATCCACATCCGTCTTGTGGTGAGCTATCTGCAGCTTGACCCCATTCATCCAGTTCTCGATAACGTCTACTGTCTCCGTCACACGAAACCCATGATTTCCTTGGCAGCCACAGTGTCCAGACCCCATCGTACAACCCGTACCAAAGAGTTTACTTTTAAAGTGAAGCTCCGTTGGTACAGCAGCACTCCACTCTGGAAGTAGCTCTTCAGGATTCGGCATGATCATTCTGCACAGCGCTGCGGCGATGGCTTCCCAGCTGGCGCTGTTAGGCGCCACGTTTAGTATTCCATACGGATAGGGGGTTTTCTTTGATTTTAGTCGCATCGACGCTTCTTTGAGCTCGTTGTTAGTCACTTGCCACTCGTCTGTGTTTGCTCCTTCTTATTATCCGTACGATGTCGGTGACCAGGTAGTTGGATCGTGCTTCGGGAAGAAATTCTCAACGATTATCTTTAGCTTACTCCGGCAGATTTCAGCTCGCGTCGACGGACCCTCATCTTTGCCATCACAACTCGGTTGGCGTCCCCCAGGGATTGGCATTTACTTCTCAGCAGAGCTTCTTATATGGCAAACTAAGCTTGATCTCCCGTTTTAAAGCGGTCATAGCTTCCCGAAACGTCACTTGCGCTCCTCTCTCATTCTCCGATCATGCTCTCTGAGCCCGACTTCTGACTCTGAGACAAGCAACATGCAACGTACTGAGCTACTCATTTAACCAGTAAACTGGACGCCGTTTGCTGCGTGGTTCTAGTTTGGGCGGCATTGTACCATCACAAGCTATCACAATCCTTCTTGTTAGATCAGCCGCATCAACGTTCTTGATTCCGCTGTCCGGCCGAAGTGACTCAACAAAGAAACGCTTTTAACCCATTAAAGCATTGAATTCATATATTGAAAAACAGCAATCTCGGCTTGGTACGATGTTCGAAATTTACATTTTCAGACTCAAAGGGACTCAATTTTAAATGGGATTTATTCTCTAAGGTCCAGAGAAAAATAAAAAAAAAATATTTTAAAAATAATTGGGCTTTGAAAAAGTTTCAAAAACCACTTATATGCGACAATTTTGCTCAAAAATGACCATTTTTCATAAATCATATTTGCGGAACCTCTAGATGATTTTTAGAAACTTAATTTGTTCTACAAAAATGCTTAAAATATGCTTATCTTTCATTATAGGGTTGAGCACCAGGACTTTTCGAACATCGATTTTTTTGGGACAGCCTAATATAGAGTTAACCATTCCAGAATCATTTCAATTGATAGAACTATTTGACAAAAGTTGACCATTTTTTCTATAAACTGCAAACCATTCAGAACAACCCAAGGAGTGCAAGAAACTTAATTCTGATTTATTTCTATTTCGACTTGCTCCGAGCTCACCTTGCATAACAACAATCATTAAGTCTGACAACGCCATTGCCCATCGGAAAACAATCGATGCCTTCATCGTTCTGACACAGCATCAAGGGATCACCCATGAACGCAGTTATATGAGAACTTTCAGTAGCGATGGTTCTTCTTTCCCAAATTAGCAAACAAAATCTTTACGTCTTTTTCGACTCTCTGAACCTCAATTCTTCTCAATTAGTACAAAATTTTCGAACGCGCCCTGTATTATTCCTGCCTTTTTGCATACGTATTAAATTAATCGTTTCTCAATTACAACGTGTTTGCAATTCATGGAGAGCGAGAGGAAAAACAACTGAAGCAGCAAAAACTTGACTGGCAGACGTTGTGGTTACCGGTTGATGGTTGACGGTTGAGTTGCCGTAGGGTAAAAAGTAACACTAGTGGGTTATACAGGCTTACAATGTACAGAGCTGCTTCATCAGTGATTGGCATTGTACAATTGACGTCAATTCAATTCGTCTTCACATTATACTTACCCCAGCAATCAGTTGAATATACTTAGGGCAGGAGATTTTTGCGTATTGCAAGCTGCATAATCGAATCATGTGCCGATCAGAGATTGTAACAAAAATCTATGAAAACTATATCTCGTGGTGATACTTATAATTTTCGGTTATTTTGACCACTAACGAGACCAAATTCTAAAACCAGTTTGGATCGAAAATTACATTCTCTTATATTTTTGTTATTTGATTCCGATCGGGGCTTTCTCAAGCCGATACTTTTGCGCTGGTTTGAAAATGTTTAAGGATCTGTATATATTTACTTTTAATTGACAGCAGAACTTTCAGAATTATAACCGAAACTGTTTTAGCTCAAGTTTTCAGAATACGGATGACTAAACCACCAGTGTTTTACTCGTTCAAACTTTGGCGTTGAAGTTTTTATTCCATGGAACAACATCGTAACACAGTGAAAGCTGGTGGCAGGAATATTATGTTACGGATCATTATTAGATAGTAGGTATTAAAATTCTGAAGAATCTCTCAATTCGAATTGCAGTGTTGAATCATAGTAAAATAGCCAAACTACAAATTGACGGTACATATATAATGGAGCAGTCAAGGCAGAGTGGTCCTGCTGAAAACAATTGATTGAATTAAATGAGCGATGAGTGCTATGATAGAACGCACATAGCATAATATTGCCGTTGCTAACCGTATTGAACCCATTGATAAAGGTCAATTACGACAACACCTCGTCTTTAATAGCACAAACCACATATTCCGCTGTTCATCTAATTAGTCAATAATCTCCAGCAACCACAAAACCTTCAACTCTAGTCTACGACAATGTTCGCAAACATAACCGCACAGAATAAATATTAGCAGAATCTTCAATCAATCGAATGTGGAACGAGCTGACCGCAGCTGTCATTATTAGTTCACTTGGCATATCACACAATTTTCTTAATTGGATCTGCTACCTCTTACACACAAGCACCACAAAACAGGCTCCGGCTTCTACTCCAAAAAGCAAAATGAACCATAACCAAACAGGAGGCATATGACCGTTTGTTACAAGGCCGCAATGAGTATACGATCCCTCATCGGCTCGTCACACGAATTGACATCGTCTTCGTCCATTGAAACTTTCGCACACATTTTCGCAATCAGTTAAATTGATTTTTATTGAATGAATTAATATTTCTGAAAGCGAACACCGTGTCTCCACAATTGCCCGTACAAACAAGCGTACGGCTACACTGACCGGTCGTAGAAAAAGCGGGAGCCGTATGGTGGCCTAACCGAGCTCAAGTTATGGATAAAATGTAAACAATCAGTGTGAAATAAGCGACAAGAAGTATTTCTGTTGTACTAGGGATGCTGGGGGCAAAGATGAAACTGAGGATTTCTTTGCTTCTGGAAACCATAGCTTGGATTGTACTAGATCTGCAGTTATCCTGTACGCTAGGAATGGTCTGTCTAAATAAATGGGGAAGTTTATTTTGGGATGACCAATAACTGATCGCTATATTAACAAGAATGACAATATGAAGTTCAATTTAGTGGCCGAAAATTCCAAGTGCATTATGTCCACCAAGTTTGAATTAAAAAAATGTCACACATCATAGTTTTTTCAAAGGTGGTGCAAGTGATCCAAAAACCAATAGGCGTGTGTTTTAAAATTCGCTAAATCGATTTCATTGGTATATTTTAATTTTGCCGAGGAACACCGTAATGTCAACACCACCGAATACTAATTCGGATTAATTCTGGGACGTATGCACAGTTCCGTGGTTTCCGTGGGCCATCCGGTGGCCATCATCAGATACCGCATGGACGCTTTCTATTAATCTGTAACCACTATTGTTGCCATGCAATGTTCCCCATCAAAGCAGTATGGGCTTCCACATGAAGTAACCCACCGAGATTCGCTTATCATATTCAAATTGACACTACCGCTGGTGGATTGTTTAGCCACCAATAGATGGTCGGTCAGATATTGACGGATGGGATTCGGTTGTAGAACAGGTCAGTGGGTATTAGTAGACTCATTTCATAGTTTGAGGAATTTTAACCTCCATAGCAGGCCGGTGAGGTTTGAAAGTAATTAAAGCGATAGGAAGCAGCTGGAAAAAATAACTGATATTGATCAATATATAATATAAAATAGCAAATTACAATTTAATTCCCTTTCTGACTACTAGGCTTGCAAATCTAAATAATTCGATGCCACTTTCATTAGGTTACAAATTATTTTGATTATCCTGGGTTTGGTAGTGCAAGCGATAAGGCACTTATTCCATGAACCATCCATCATTTGTTCTTATCACGGAAAGGTATCGTTTTTAGTGCACAGTCTATTAAATTAGAAAAGCGAAGTTCCACTAACGCTTATTTTTGTGTTAATTTTTATTTTTTTCTAAAACTATGTAATAAATCAGGGTAACCAATAGAGTACTCAAATTAAAAGGTGAAAGGTAATTCAGATAATGATAGAAATGGTGGTCTGGAGAAAAATGAAACGCACTACAAAGTCCGATCTATATTTTTATCGTTAATCTGTGCATGAGTCACATGATTATGAGTTAGTAATCGAGTCGTATTTACTACTCCGTGATTGGCCAGAACAAGGAAAATTGTGTGGAGAATCAACGAATCTATACTATCTATCTATACTCTAATAACGGCGCCACACAGTGGTCAAAAATTCCGAAAAGCTGGCCAAAAATCGAGAAATGAAGGTCTCCCTTTACAGCAGCTGAATTTTTTTCATCATTTACATTCTGACGGAATAACCTTTCATGGACTGAATCAGGTTAGTCTAATTTCGAAGACTACATATTAAGAAGACTGATATCTCCTTCCTTCCCCCATGCAAAGGAGAAGCGACAGAGGTTACAGCGCTTCTATTGGAGGAAGGTAAGAAGATTAATGTAAAAAATGTGTGCATCTCTATGGGAAGTACCACCTTTACCCGCAAGTGGCGCTGTTGTTACTTTCTCCAGATTCTGGACAGAGCTGCTAGTCTTCTTGATATGCAGTCTTCGCTAATTTTCATTCATCAGTTCCGCTTTTTGGACTAAGTTTTTAGTCAGTGAAAGTGCAGTACGTGAATGTTCTGTTGTGGAGGCGCCCGAAATTTTAGTACCCCTTGACAATCACCATCCTGCTTTGGAAGTTTTGATGGAGTTCCGCCGATGTCTTCGTTACGAGAACAAACCGACTCCCGATAAGTTCTTTTTCGCAAGACAGATTATTCCGCTCTTCGTCGCTCTCTAATGCGGATCAATTGGATGAGTTGTAACATTTCGTTAATGTCGACGATGCTGTAGCACACTACAACTGTTTACTTCTAGAATGTGTTGCAGCTTCAGTCCCAAAATATCAACCTGCCAAGAAACCACCATGGTCTAATGGAACTCTCCGCATGTCTTTTATCGAAGCGATTTTTTTTCGCTCGCTAGTAACGATTACCGCTGTTGTAATAAGTGTCTATAGACGTTACGTAAATCGACTACAACTGAACTTAGTTCGGAACCCCAAGGGATTCTGGTCGTTTGTTAACACTAAGAGGAAGGAAACTTGTCTCAAGATGAGTGCAGCTGTTTTTTACACAGCACTTTTCGAGCGTCTTCTCTCAAGACTCGGCATCGCCTGAGATGATTGACATTATCAGCATGGATCTCTTCGCCATCGAAGATGAAATGGTTCGTTCGGCTATCGAGAAGACAAAAGCGTCCTTCGATCCCGGTTCGAGTATTATGCCTGTAGCTGTATTCAAAAAAAAAATGCTCGGACATCTTGGCTACACCAACTCGCGCAAATTTTCAATATGTCGCTTCAACAGTAAACGTTTGCAGTGCACTGGAAGTGTTCGACACAAATCCCATTTTTCAAAAAAGGCGACAAGCGTAACGTTGAAAATTACCGTGGAATTACTTCGCTTGGAGTTGAATCAAAGCTGATTGAGTCAGTGGTTAACGAAAAACTATTTGTTTCCTGCCGACACTATATTAGAACCTGTCAGGATGGTTGCTATCCTGGCCGTTCGGTGGAAACCAATCTAGTGAGCTTTACGTCATTTTGTTTGGATAATATGTGCAAAAAACTTCAAGTGAATACGATATATACAGATTTGAAATCCACCTTTGACAAAGTGAATATCCTGATTGCCAAACTAAAAAAACTTGGCTGCACCTAGTCGTATGGCTTCGATCTAGTTCATCGTCAAGTTACTGTTTGTATTGGCTCTGCTCAGTCTGATTGCTTTTCGAACAGCTTTGGAGTTCCTCAAGGTAGTACACCCGGGCCGCTGCTATTTTCGCTGTTTATTAATGACGTTGCTGGTTTTTTAAATCTTGGTGGCTAACTCTTTTTCGCTAACGATGTTAAACTATATTACGTAATTCGTGATCAGTCCGACTGCATGGTACTGCCAGCCATTCAGGATTCTCTCAACACCTGGTGTGTGCGGAATATGCATGTTTTGTGCATTCCCAAATGCAGTGTCATCAGCTTTCATCGCACTAGGGACACCATTCCTTTTGATTAGAATATTTCTGGAAATCAGCTACAACGTGTTGACTACATCAAAGACAAGGAGTAATGCTGGATTATAAGCTAACTTACCATCGTCACTTCTCTGCTACAATCGACAAAGCCAATCGACAACTGGGCGAATTTCGTGATCCTTTGTGTTTTGAAGTATAGTTACTATATTCATAGTTAGGCGGAGACACTGAGCGGAGCCAATTGAACATGTCAAATGCCGGAGCCAATCGAGCATGACGTCACATAACATGTTTTCATTGGATGTATATGGAAAAAGTATTGTGATCATGGTAATAACTATTTTACTCTTATCTTGTGTTATCGAGTGTAGAGTAACGAAAAGAACCAATTTTTTTCTGTAGCAAGAAGAGATATTCGCACAAGTATAAAATCATATAATCAGACCTTCGAATTGGTTTTTCTACTCGTGCATGTAAAGTTCTTAGTCACGACGACAATGAAATTATTAAGCTAGAGCTTGAACATCTACATGGGATGCCAGTGTTTTCTTCCTGAAATAAGAGCTGCCAGTTTTCCGGCTTTTGTGTCCGCCTAACTCTTAATATAGTAACTCTATTTTGAAGCTCTTTACTGTTCGTTGGTATGTTCGATGCTAGAATTTGGCAATGTCGTTTGGAATCTTTACCATGCTGTTTGGATCAATAGAATCGAAGGCGTTCGGAGGCGGTTTGTCAGGAACGCTCTGCGTTTCTTGCCATGGAGTGATCCGCAAAACCTGCCGCCGTATGAAGACCGCTGTCGTTTGTTATGCTTGCACACCCTTGCTGAAAGGAGAATGACATCGCATGCAGTCTTTGTGGCCAAAATACTGCTGATTGAATGCAATGTTCCTGACCTACTAGCACAAATGCACGTCTATGCGCCATCTCGTACTCTTCGCCAAACAGTTATGCTTGTTCCTGAAATGAGACCAACTGACTATGCTGCCAACAGTCCTATCATCGCAATGGTTCGGAGGTTTCGAAGATGAATTCAATCACACTAGTTTTATGAAGTTTCATTGAAACATTAAATGTTAGATGAATAAATTTTTACAAATGCAAATTCCCATTGCACCTTATGATGATGTCAGTTCGGCATAGAATGCTCTGTGAACCACTACGCTATCGGAAAAGTCAATTCCAATACAAGTTTGTGTCAGAAAAAATAGTTTTTTCAAAAATTTAGTGTTCGTCAATGAATTAGCCTATGAAAATTAAGAAAAATGGACTATCACGTTGAAGTTATGTTCTTTATTAACCCTTATGTGTCCAACAAAAAAAACACCTTTAACAGGCCAACGAGGGTACCCGGGTACCCACAAATTGAAATGCTCATAACCATGGCTTACTTTAACCGATTGGGACACTTTTAGATGTTTTGGATTCAGGAACTAGTCCACTTTTTGATTCTGTACAATAGAACCGGAATAACGGATCTGGTTTTTGGTAATCCGGATTTTCCGGAGTAATGTTCCAGTACTACGACATGATTTGTAAATTTTAATCATGTCCTAGCAATATGAGTATTAAAACTCTTTAAATTGTCTCGGAAGTCTGTTTTTTGTTGTTACGAGACCCTGTGGCAATTTGAAAAATGGAATTGGAATGGAATGTGCTGTCACGGCCCCACGGGAACCTGCTCCGGAATGTCCGTTCCGGGGTCAAATCACCAAATGGTTCCAAAACCAATAGATACAGCCTACTGATGCAATTCTAAGAATTTTGATACCCATATTGCTAGTATTCCATTGAAGTTCGCAAATAGTACCCCAGCACTGGAACCTGCTTCCGGAAACCCGGATTCCCGGGAACTGAATGAAGTAACACGATTCATTTTTACCAAGTCCAAAAGTGGATGAGTTCCTGAATCCAAAACGGCCAAAAGTATAGAAATCGGTTGGATATTACCTTAGTTATGGGCATTTTAGTTTTGTGGGTACCCACGTCGGCCTGTTACGTAGTAAAAAAATTCAGGAGCCCCTCCTCACTATATCAACAATATTATTAACCCAAAAGCTTGACTTAGTGAAGTTCTAAGATGTCACAAAGTTTCAATTTCCAGCTATGGATAAAACATAGGAATTTAATTAATTGAAACTTAAAAAGGTACCCGGGTACCGCGTCGGACACACAACGGTTAACCGATTTGGACACCTTTAGATGTTTCGGATTCAGGAACTCGCCCACTATCTGATTCAGTTAAACTGAAACGGATGAGTGGATCTGGTTCTTGGTAATTCGGATTTTCCGGAGTAATGTTCCAGTACTAGGGTATGATTTGTAAATTTTATTTATGTACTAGCAATATGAGTATTAAAACTCTTCAAATTGTCTCGCTGTTTATTGTTACGGGACCCTATGGCAATTTGAAAAATGGAATTGGAATGGAATGGCCACTAATGGCCCCACGGGAAACTGCTCCGGAATGTCCGTTCCGGGGTCAAATCACCAAATGGTTCCAAAACCGCGAGATACAGCCTACTGATATAAATCCAAGAATTTTGATACCCATATTGCCGGTATTCCATTGAAATTCACAAATAGTATCATAAATAGTATGCACAAATCCCAGCACAGGAACATGCTTCCGGAAATCCGGATTCCCCGGAACTGAATAAAGTAACCCGATTCATTTTTACCAAGTCTAAAAGTGGATGGATGGATGAATCCAAAACACCTAAATGTATCAAAATCGGTTGAAAATTACCTTAGTTACTGGCATTTTAGTTTGTTGGAAAATTCAACTCTCAAAAAATTTAAAATCGGTTGAAAAGCGACCGCGCAAAAAAAAAATTAGCGCCGAAAGTTTCGAAAAGTCGTATTTTTGCAATAAATCAAGATTTTGAGGGTATATTATTTATATTTGTATTTGTTTATTTGGGTTTTAACCATTAGGTCATTCGCCCGAAAGGGTATATTAAATTGATCAAACGTGGTTTTGTGTTATATTTGACGAGCTCTACAACCTTTACTATATCACTTTAAAAGTACATTCAATTATTTTTATTTTGCAGCATCGTGTAATTTATTGTTTGTTTTATTGCGAAATAAACACTAATTGGAAAATGGCTAAGTTAAAAGTCTTACTAGATCTGATTGATTTGCTAAATATTTGTGAGGCCATTTTTTCAAGAACTTTGTAAATATTAACTGCAACACATGCTATTTTATGTTTTTTAGAATAAACTGTGACCTCTTAAAATTAGAGTGAAAAAGGTCAAAAAATAAATCCATAAAGAGAAGAGATAGCGAGTTGGAATGTTCCGAAAAATTGTGACTTTTTGGAGCGTCTACAACTGTAGCATAAGCATAAAGATAAGAAATTGCCGGTGGTTACTACTTCGTTATTGACCAGATCGAATTTAGATTGCAAAATGTTGATTAGAACAATATGCTTGGGAATAGCATAGTGAGCCACATTGTGCAATCGATATTGATCCCTGCAGGCTAATCAATACTGACGCCGGCCACATCCGAATGCAGATCTTCTGGGGAAGGAAGGAATGTTAGTCCGATACATGTCGCTACCAGAGACCGAAGAATCCGCTGCATCTCCACATGTGTCACGGGAGGGGGAGATTTATTAGTAAGTGTGCCAATAGCGTTACCACACACCTAGAAAAAATAGTGTAAATTTACGTCTCCTGACCCTGACATATACGAGCATCAAAAATGACTGACTTTTAAGTTTGATTTTAATTTTACATGTCGTTGAATTTCGTAAATCACGTAATTTTACTCCACATATAGCGTTTGATCTGAATGGCAGTAAGTGTATTTGTATGTCACTGCGCATGTAATGTATAGGTTTAATGTAAAATTAAACGGAGCGCGGTTATATTTCGTCATTTCGTGAATTACGGTTTGTTAAATTCTGTCATGCTTGCAATTACGTCAACGATAAAATTCATAATTTTTTGGTGTGCATGTAATAATTACTCTGGGCAGCAGGCTACCGAAAATTTGGGAAATTTATTATTTGTTGTATTAGCACGATAGGCCGAATAAGCACATTGTACTCCTGATAGCCGACTATGAGGAGCATTGCTGATATTTTAATAAATCGGTTTCCCCTTTTGTATCACGCGACAATTTTTTGATGGTTTCTGCTGTGCTAACTTTACCCGCCGATCAAATTCACATTTTGAAGCGTCTGAGGGATTCCATGAGAAACCGGCCGACCACAAAATATGACCATTGTCGATTCGAATGAAACTTTGCAGTTGTGTTCGGTTGATGAATCTCCATGATTTTTTCTGACAATTACAATATTTAATAAAAAAATATATTGTTGCAATTTAAATTGAAAAAAAACCATTTTTTAAATTTTTATATTTTGTCAACAAAATTTAAAGAGAAAAGAAACATTTTGAAAGTGATTGCATGATGGTAAAAAAGTTTTTCTAACAATAATGCTATACATGTTTTTAAATTTCATACTAATTGACATACAAAACTATAATTTTAATACAGAATATGATTCTAAGTATCATTTTAAATCAAAATGCATTTAACAAAAATCTTTCAAAATGCGATAGCTTTCGAGATATTTGGAAATTTTCTCCAACGAAATAATTTTTTTCGTGTAATTATGCCCTTTTTAAAAGTTATTCGCTAATCTAATGCTTGTCCTTTTAAAGACGTAGATATATTTTTTCAGTGTATTTGGATAATGGAGGATCAATAAAAATACTATTTGTAGTCAAAAATACAATTTTCTTTTTTAATATTATTCTAAACGCCAATTTAAATCAAAATGCTTATAACAAAAATGTTCTCAAATGTCGTATTTCTCGAGATATTTAAAAAAAAGGCCCATAAAATTTCCTGTAACTTTTCCTTTGACATCAAGACGATATTGTAAACCATTTGAAAGTTACACGAAAACAATCAAAATACTACTCAACCAAAGGGTCTGATGATCGAACTATATACAATTGTTCCTTTCTCGTTAGGTTTTTGTCGACAAAATATAATCAATTTTAAAAAATGGGTGTGTGGGAACGACAGGATGTATCTGTCCAGATTCCGACATAATGCTAATTTTATTATTTAAAATCAACCGTATTTTTGGTCGATAAAGATTCATCAGAGTTTACGTCTGATTATCTTTGGTTTAATTTGAGATGGAGTGTTATGTATCTCTCCTAAGTATCATGCAATTGATTGTACAATTTCAACAAATTTTGATAGAATCCGAAAATCTCACTGTTAAGCTAAAATATATTCAGGTATGTTGCTCACTCAGTTTTAGTTTTATAGATTTACTTTTCACATTAGTTTACCCATGATCGCATAGTTGTCCCGTTATCTATGGGTTTTCCTATCTTTATGGGACTCATACGCGATCTGTAGTTAAAATTAATTCTGCACATGAAAAAATCTCATTCGCAACATAATGCATTAGAAATTCCATGGCATCCAGCACAAAATATTCCACATAACGAAATCTTCAAGTGACATGCCTTCACATCTCGCAACGGGCACGTTTTTATCCCATTCAACACAATCCGCTTTAAAAATCAACCACAGTTGGTGTTGGTGTGCTATGATTCGTATTAGATGGCAATACCGGCCAGGCTACATAAACTATTCCAATTATTTCCTACTAGCATTCCTACCATCATCATTCGTCACAAAAGAGCATCACTGACCGAGCCTTCGATAAGTCGGTGACTGGGAAAAGTGACCGCTGCTGTACGCTTCGGACGGTCTCAATTGGCAGCGTGTTTGTTGATTCCACTTTGCTTCTCGACCGGTAATAACTGGTCGGATGAAGTAGAGCGCTCGAGTCAAAACCAAAATAAATACAGGAAATTTTCATACGCACGAAGTTACGAGAAAATGATCTTTGGCCCGCTGCTGCTTCTGCTAATTGCGTTTGAACTGATCTTTTTTAAGAACCTGTGCAGGTCATTGCGACAGATGTATAGCCAGTAAAAATCTGTCAATGCATCTGCACCTTCTGAGCTAGATAGTGTCAGGAACAATGTCGTTAAACAACTTAATTTACATCAACTACAATGGCAATCGTTCGTTCAGATGATCAAAGCTGTTCTTGAACAAGTTGTAGACGCAGGAAGGTGGTTTCCTAATAGTTGCTTATTATTAAAATATTCAATATATCTACAATTAGTTTTTTTCCTATACATCATGATAATGGATATATGAAACCAATTGTGCACATGAGAAAAAAGTAGCATTCTTTCAGTTATCATGTTGGTAACGTCATATCTTTCAATGATCTTTTTATAAGCAATAAATAGTTAGTATGACTACCTATCGCTCTCGTTAAACTATCGTTATTGCATACACGCTGCTGCCCGCATTTTGTCATTGGAAGTGAGGAAAGTGTGGCGTTGCGCGAGAGGCACGTTTGCCTTGACGAGCCCACCACGATCCGCCGCAGCGATTGGTCGAAGTGGGATCGTACGATATTTCAAACTACTGCCAACATGCCCTGCTCCAACACTACTACAGATAGCTACAAGAATACAAGCCATAGTTTGATATATTTCTTTAAACTCAAGCTTACCTGCTTCATTCATCGTATTTCACACACTCTCTCTCCCTCTCTCGCGCGACCAACGGCAATCGCGAAACGTTAATTCAATAAAACTCGCTCTTGGCGCAGCGGATTTTAAACTTAAGTCGTTTTGCTTCGCGTCGTTCCTTTGGTTTACTTGTGTAGCAGTTTTCGTTCGAGACACGAGGTTTGTTACTTTCACACGGACGGAACCACTACCGGCACTTCTCTCGGTACAGTGTGTAACAACGATTGAGTGATGACGTATCCCGATGACGTGTGCTTGTGACTCGGTAGCGTGCCACTTCGTATGCTCTAGCATAACTACATCACACGTCGTCAATAGGTAGGCGCGTGAAAGAAGTTGCACATTGCGTGGTAAAAGTCGCATGACATAGCTTAATGTTGCGATGATACAAAGCAAACTGGAATCGTCGCAAGTGTAACTGCAATTCAAAGAGGGGTTTTTCTTTCGAAGCTAACGTCAGTGACATAAACCAGAAATTGTAATAATTGATGATATTTTATAACTTACAGTTCACGTTCTAATCATTTTAATTCGTCAGATCCGAGTTTCATAAAACATTTCAAATGCCAAAGAAATAATCGGTGTTAGAAGAATCTCTTTAGAGATTATTATTCATCGCTTTGTGAAGTTTTCACAAATTGAAAACAAATTTTCTAATTGACCACAGGGGCCCAAGTGCAGTTTTAAGATGGCTGCCAAAATTATTCAATCAAAATTATAATCACATTTATGTCAATTTATTGTTGAAAGCACAAATGGTAATCGAATGCAAATGTGTGCCTAAGCTTTTTAAGTTAAAGCCCAAGCAACAATTGGAATTTTATAGCACGCTACAAGGACAATCTTTGTGTTATGAGTATAGCTATTAAACTACTATAAAACATCAATTGTGACTTGGGAGGTAAGTTATTGAAAAACTAATCTGGTCATGAAACATGCAAAAAAAATCGGTCTTTCATTAAAATTGTTTTTACTATTCTTTGAAAATACACTGCCGACTCCGTGGAGACTAAGGATTGTCGTATATGTTAGGACGCTGCAGTGTTGCCATCTGCTATTTTTAGCGCGTACTAGACTCGGTTGTAGCTCACTTTTTATGCCAAGTTGAAGTTATAGTTCATTCTTGTCACAGCTGCACTGAGCAGTGTCAAAAAACGAGCGAAAAATCTTTTGTTGTGCTGATTTGAAAGCCATCTTAAATTGAATCTTTTTCATCGAAATTGCAACGTAAAAAACGTAAAGTATTAAGAAGTACTTCTTTGCGAAATTTCATGCGAAATTCCGTGCGAACCTCTGTGCGAAATTCCGTGCGAAATTCCGTACGAAATTCCGTGCGAAATTGTGTTCCAAATTCTGTCCAAAATTTCGCGCGAAATTCCGTCCGAAAATCCGCGCGAAATACTGTGCGAATTCCATGCAAAATTTCGTGCGAAATACCGTGCGAAATTCCGTGCAAAATTCCGTGCGAAATTCCGTGCAAAATTCCGCGCGAAGTTCCCTGCGAAATTTCGTGCGAAATTCCGTGCGAGATTTCACGCGAAATTCCGTGCGATATTCCGTGCGATATTCCGCGCGAAAATCCGTGCGAAATTCCGTGCGAAATTACGTTCGGAATTCCATGTAAAATTCCGTGCAAAGTTCCGTGTGAAATTCCGTGCGAAATTCCGTGCGAAATTCCGTGTGAAATTCCGTGCGAAATTCCGTGCAAAATTCCGTGCGAAATTCCGTGCGAAATACCGTGCGAAATTTCGTGCGAAATTCCGTGCGAAATTCCGCGCGAAATTCCGCGCGATATTCCGTGCGAAATTCCGTGCGAAATTTGATGCGAAATTTCATGCGAAATTCCGTGCGAAATTTGATGCAAAATTTCATGCGAAATTCCGTGCGAAATTCCGCGCGAAATTTCATGTGAAATTCCGTGCGAAATTTCATGCAAAATTCCGCGCGAAATTCCGTGCGAAATTTCATGCGAAATTCCGTGCGAAATTCCGCGCGAAATTTCCGTGCGAAATTTCATGTGAAATTCCATGCGATTTTCCGTGCAAAATTCCGTGCGATTTTCGTGCGAGGCTCCGTGCAAAGTTCCGTGCGAAATTCCGTGCGAAATTTCGTGCAAAATTCCGCGCGAAATTCCGTGCAATATTCCATGCGAAATTCCGTGCAAAATTCCATGCGAAATTCCGTGCGAAATTCCGTGCGAAGTTCCGTGCGAAATTCCGTGCGAAATTCCGCGAAAAATCTCGTACGAAATTCCGTGCGAAATTCCATGCGAAATTTCGTACGAAATTCTGTCCAAAATTCCGCTCGAAATTCTGTGCGAAATTCCGTGCGAAATTCCGTGCGAAATTTCGTGTGAAACTTCGTTCGAAATTCCGTGCGAGATTTCACGCGAAATTCTGTGCGAAATTTCGTGCGAAATTCCGTGCGAAATTCCGCGCTGAATTCCGCATGATATCTCTAATTTCGTGCGAAATTTGATGCGAAATTTCATGCGAAATTCCGTTCGAAATTCCATGCGAAATTCCGCGCTGAATTCCGCGCGAAGTTCCGCGCAAAATTCCACGCGATATCTCTAATTTCGTGCGAAATTCCGTGCGAAATTCTGCGCGAAATTCCGTGCGAAATTCCGCGCGAAATTTCGCGCGATATTCCGTGGAAATTCCGCGCGAAATTCCGTGCGAAATTTGATGCAAAATTTCATGCGAAATTCCGTTCGAAATTCCATGCAAAATTCCGTGCGAAATTACATGCGAAATTTCGTGCGAAATTCCGTGCGAAATTCTGTCCAAAATTTCGTGCGAAATTCCGCGGGAAATGCTGTGCGAAATTTCCATGCGAAATTTCTTGTGAAATTCCGTGCGAATTTCCGTGCGATGTTTCGTGCGAGGTTCCGTGCAAAGCTCCGTGCAAAATTCCGTGCGAAATTTCGTGCAAAATTCCGCACGAAATTCCGTGCAAAATTCCATGCGAAAATCCGTGCGAAATTCCATGCAAAATTCCGTGCGAAATTACATGCGAAATTTCGTGCGAAATTCCGTGCGAAATTCTGTCCAAAATTTCGTGCGAAATTCCGCGGGAAATGCTGTGCGAATTGCTTGCGAAATTTCGTGCGAAATTTTAGGCGAAATTCCAAGCTAAATTTAGATTGAAATTTAGTGTGAAAATCCCTGCGAAAATCCGTATGAAATTCCGTACGAAATTTCGCGCGAAATTCCGTGCGAAATTCCGTGCGAAATTTCGTGCGAAATTTCGTGCGAAATTCCGCGCGATATTTCGTGCCAGGTTCCGCGCGAAATTCCGTGCGAAATTCCGCGCGAAATTCCGTGCGAAATTCCGCGCGAAATTCCGTGCGAAATTCCGCGCGAAATTCCGCGCGAAATTTGATGAGAAATTCCTTGCGAAATTTGATGCAAAATTTCATGCGAAATACCGTGCGAAATTTCATGCGAAATTCCGCGCAAAATTTCATGCGAAATTCCGTGCATAATTCCGCACGAAATTCCGTGCAAAATTTCATGCGAAATTCCGAGCGAAATTTCCGTGCGAAATTTCATGTGAAATTCCGCGCGAATTTCCGTGCGATATTTCGTGCGAGGTTCCGTGCAAAGTTCCGTGCGAAATTCCGTGCGAAATTTCGTGCAAAATTCCGCGCGAAATTCCGTGCAAAATTCCATGCGAAAATCCGTGCGAAATTCCGTGCGAAATTCCGCGCGATATTCTGCGTGAAATTCCGTGCGAAATTCCATGCGAAATTCCATGCGAAATTTCGTGCGAAATTCCATGCGAAATTCCATGCGAAATTTCGTTCGAAATTCCGTGCGAAATTCTGTCCAAAATTTCGTGCGAAATTCCGTCCGAAATTCCGCGGGAAATGCTGTGCGAATTCCATGCGAAATTTCGTGCGAAATTTTAGGCGAAATTCCAAGCTAAACTTAGAGCGAAATTCAATGTGAAATTCCGTGCGAAATTTCGCACGAAATTCCGTACGAAATTTCGTGCGAAATTCCGCGCGATATTCCGTGCGAGGTTCCGTGCAAAGTTCCCTGCGAAATTTCGTGCAAAATTCCGCGCGAAATTCCATGCAAAATTCCATGCGAAATTTCGTGCGAAATTCCGAGCGAAATTCCGTGCGAAATTCCGCGCGAAATCTCGTGCGAAATTCCATGCGAAATTCCGTGAGAAATTCCGTTCGAAATTCTGTCCAAAATTTCGTGCGAAATTCCGTCCGAAATTCCGCGCGAAATGCTGTGCGAATTCCATGCGAAATTTCGTGCGAAATTTTGGGTGAAATTCCCTGCTAAATTTAGAACGAAATTCAGTGTGAAATTCCGTGCGAAAATCCGTACGAAATTCCGTACGAAATTCCGCGCGTAATTCCGTGCGAAAGTCCATGTAAAATTCCGTGCGAAGTTCCGTGCGAAATTCCGTGCGAAATTCTGTGCGAAATTCCGCGCGAAATTCCGCTCGAAATCCTGTGCAAAATTCCGTGCGGAATTCGGCTCAAAATTCTGTGCGAAATTTCGTGTGAAATTTGTGAAATTCCGTGCAGAATTCCGTGCGAAATCCCGCGCGAAATTCCATTCGGAATTTCGTGCTAAATTCCGTGCGAGATTTCACGCGAAATTCTGTGCGAAATTCCGCTCTGAATTCTGCGCAAAATTTCGCGTGATATCTCATTTCGTACGAAATTTCGTGCGAAATTCTGTGCGAAATTCCGCGCGATATTCCGTGCGAAATTCCTTGCGAAATTCCGCGCGAAATTTGATGCGAAATTTCATGTGAAATTTCGCCCGAAATTCCGTGCGAAATTTCATGCGAAATTCCGTGCAAAATTCCGCGCGAAATTTCCATGCGAAATTTCATGTAAAATTTCGTGCGAATTTCTGTGCGATATTTCGTGCGAAATTCCGTGCAAAATTCCGTGCGAAATTTCGTGAAAATTCCGCGCGAAATTCCGTGCGAAATCTCGTGCGAAATTCCGTGCGAAATTCCGCTCGAAATCTCGTGCGAAATTCCGTGCGAAATTCCGCGCGAAATTTCGTGCGAAAATTTGAAGACGTTGCTCAAGCGTATATTTGAAAACTGAACAACTTTAAAAAATTTAGCAGATATGTCAATAACCATAAAAAAATCACAAAAAATGCTAAAATAAAACCCTTTTAATTAAATCAGTTATCTTCCAAATCGGAAGAATTTCATGCTAATGCTAATGGTGAATACTCGTCTGACGGAGATGAAGTACTCAACTTTCCAGCCTGCGTGAAATCATCACCGTGGTAGTCATCGGTTGTCTCTTGAGCTTAGTTAATAGTTCAAGCAATATTGTACCCACCGTTTCGTTTTGTTGTGGACTAGCTGACAGCGTTAGAAAAACGTAACAATGTCCAATTTTCGTACAGTTTACAGACTAAAAATCATGGTTTGTATTCAATTTGTCCATTGAGATTTTATTCACAGCGCCTGACATATCATTGACATTCAATTTAATGTGCACCCTACGCTCATTAGGTTCTGTACAACATCTGACTGTAGCTTCTTCTGTACGGAAACCCACTTTTTCTACATGTCTTTCTTGACCTCCTTGGGATGCTTCCGTAGTGCCTGCTTCATAATTGCCCAGTATTTTTCGATTTGCCTTAGTTTCGGTGCGTTGGAGTGGGGTTATCTTAATGGTTACGAAAGTGACCTCATTCGTACCACTCCAGAACAACATTTGAATAGCACGAAGCGCACGAAGCTAGATCCGGCCAGAAGATCATAGGGCATAGAATACAGAAGCGGGCGCTTCTGTAAATACTCCTTGAGGTAGATCTCCCCGTTTACAATCCCGGTAGTCACGAATGGCACACTACGTTTGCCACATGAGCAGATCGCTTGCCAAATCATGCATATATTGGCAAACTGGAAGTTTCTGCTACCTTGCTTCCTCCGGAACATAAAACTTATACTTGGCGGCGAAGAACAGTAGCCCCGGAAGCTGCCAGAAGTCCCCCTTGACATAAGGCTTCGTCAGCATCTGAGTATACAGTTTCCGGGCGTGACTTGCTCTAGAACCCAAACTTCTCGTTTTCTGACAAAGGCCGCATAGGTTCCGTCCGATTCCTGAGATTTTTTCACATTAGAAAAAAAAAAACAGCAAAATGTGTATAATTTGCTGAATAGAGCAAAACAGTTATTAGGAATAGGAGTTTTTAAAGACAAAATGTCCCAAAACTCCAAACGTTTTGTTTTTCGAGGAACGAAATTGTTTCCCTAGAAATTCTAAGCTAAACTCTGGTTCAAAAATTTAACTTCGTTTTTATTGGGTTATGTTGACTGCCAATAAATTATTAGTAAACATCCCTGAGAGCAATCGCACCTGGAGGAAAAACCAGGTATGGCACGCAAGACTCTTGATGTATAGGATTAAATTTAACAAATATTTCATGTCAAGGATTCTAAGAAAGGTTGAATGTCAGTCATACAACCATTTCAAGACAATAGGGAATGTATCGAAGCTTTGAAAATGGGTTCCTTATAAATTAAGTAAATCCAGCCTGAAGACCCAATTCCTATTTGAAATTTTCTTTTTTTTTGCTACGAAATTGAGTTTGAAGCAATTTATCACTTGTGTCAAGAAATGGGTCAAACGACAATGGTTAGTGCGATATTCACAAGTCGCCAATGGTCAGTAATATATACGATGCGTAAGAGTACGTTGTCGAATCTCTATGTGTGTACGGAATTTTTTTTGGTCATTCAATATCAACTCGTTCAAGTATTTTATCCACTGATTGCCGATGGCATGCACATATGGACTCGTTTTTCAATACCCACGGTGTCTTTTTTTCAAACGCATATTGGTAACCAATATACATAAATATATATATATATATATATATATATATATATATATATATATATATATATATATATATATATATATATATATATATATATATATATATATATATATATATATATATATATATATATATATATATATATATATATATATATATATATATATATATATATATATATATATATATATATATATATATATATATATATATATATATATATATATATATATATATATATATATATATATATATATATATATATATATATATATATATATATATATATATATATATATATATATATATATATATATATATATATATATATATATATATATATATATATATATATATATATATATATATATATATATATATATATATATATATATATATATACATAATATAGGTATGATTTTTTTTCCTGTTTTGTGTATTACATAAAAGGAAACTATTTGCCTTTTTTGCGGATTACCAGAACTCTTGCTATTTGAGCAAGCGATTCTTACCTTTATGTAAATGATTTTACCGGGTTGATTTCAGGAGTAGAAAACGGACAACATGCTACTCGACTGATGTTTGTGCTCTGACCAGTAAGGATTCACAATATTAGAAGACTCTGGAAATCAGTTCAACTAAAAGTTAAGTACAGTAACGGAGTGTTCGTTGCCTAAATTGGTAAATATTTTAGAAATTTTATTTCCTACGCATAGTAATTTATTTTATCTATCGTTTAGGATAAAACAATAAATCAAGAAAACATTGTAGATGAATACAAACACTATCTAATGGAACATCTTCTTATGGGGGATGGGAGATGATTTCCAGAGACTACCAGTGCTAATACAATCTTCACAACAGTTAATGATCGAAAAATTTCAATTAGTCAATCATATAATTGTCTTCTTGACTTTTGACTGAATCAATTACCTCAATTATCGGAATTCCATAACTGTTACTTTGGAGATTTGGCGCCTGCATTCCTTGCGTCTTCATCTATGAAATAATCATCATATTTCAAACTGTACCAAATATATTTAGAACAACATATACATACATTCCACAACGAAAAGTCAACGATGCAAATGCTCTCGGTAATTAGAAGCCGACAGCCACAAGAAATCAGAAGCCGCACGATGATGATACATATTTCAAAATCACACCTTTCGCAATCCTAGCCTCAAGCGGGTAATTGTTTTGTCAAGCATATTCGCATTTGTGCATTCGTAGCTAGAGAAGCGTACGCATGCTGCACATACCGACACACCACAAACTATGTTACATTAACTCACAAATGGCATTAAATCGTAATTAACGCATCGACAGGCACACTATAGATATACTCTCATGCTGTTGAAAGCTGAACCCCGTGCGAGGCTCATCGTGAAGATGCACACGCACAAAGGGTTTTCACTGGTGCAAACATGGCCCCGGAGAAAAATAGTCGTTTCATGTTCTGTCGAACGATATTAAAAAATAAAGCTACCCAGTTGATAGACTTTCAAGGTAAAAAAATCAGACTTCTATTTTTCGCATCCTGAAATTGTTCTTATTATTTCCCGAATGTTTTCACAAACATTTTTAACGATTTCGGCAATTAGTAATTTTTTTACTGAATCATCTGAATAGAAAAAATTACCTTCTAACCTAAATTATGACCCACTATCCTACGTATGGTAACATTTGAATGTAGGATCCATCTCAACGATATTAATTCACCTGGTGTCCGTGCTGTGGTTGTTGCATAAGAACTGGTGACATCTAGATAATAAGCAAACACAGTTTCAAGCGTATTGTGCTTTCACCGAAACAAACAAGTGAGGAATATGTTTGCTAATGCGCAGTGGTTTCAAGTCAAGATATAATTAAAGGCTTAATTCGTACGAATACGTTCATGTCATTAAGATATTTGATTGATGTAATTATATAGCAGCGATGCCTGTAATGTAATTCAATAGCGACTCCAGTCAAAATGTGCCTTGACATTCGAATCAGTTCGACTGATGCGTCGTGATATTAACAGCTTTTTGACTTGTAAATGATGGTAAATCTTTGTGCTAATCAGAGTCGTAGATTGCGCCGAGTCACACTTCACTGGGCACTGCGTCGCTATTAAAAATTTCGCACCTACGACGGAGGCCGAATTTCGCCTTCATGTTAGCACTCTCATGGTAATCTAATTTAGTGAACTGGTAGATAAGATGCTAACCGAGTTCTTCCCAGTTGTGGATACAATCTGGTTTAATTCGGATACCGCAGCATCGAATTTGGATTGTATAACGGAGGTGCAAATAATTATATGCAGCATCGAAAATTTTCCTGTACACTGAGTACAAAACGTGCAAACCGTCGGGAGGCAACATTCAAATCACGTTTCAACCGTTATCGAACAATTACAGTTCAACCAATACTGGACAAATGTTTACATTCCTGTTTCTACCCCACTGATCTGCTCACGGGATGATGGACCACCGTCGTCATAGCAGACGCCATAGTCGCCATACTTGTCGTCATTGTCGTCCAGATGCATTGAATCTCGTTGACTTCACACTTGACTGGCAATGATTGATAGAAATCACATTTCCTGCTCACAAACTGTGGTTTCCCGCACAGTAGCACCAGCACGCTCCAACAGTATTCCTGGAAATACATTTTATAAAATGTCGCCCCACTGTTCCACTATTCAACTATTCTAAATCAAGTGAATCAGAAAAACAAACAAAAGTAATGGAAGAGCGAAAGTTACAGGTGAAATGTAAATTTATTCAGCCACCCTCGTCGCAGTAACCATTTCACCAAGCCTCGAACCCAAACGTACAAATACTGAACTGGATTCTTGCGGTTGGTAGCTGATTGGAAATGTAATCTCGCTTCTCAGACGAACGAGAGGGCAAGGGGTAAAAAGGAACCAATGAATGCAGCCAGTCTCAAACGCACTAGTAGTTATCCGAATGACTGGGCCCAACCGCCGTTTAAAAGCGACTCATGAATATTCTGCTCTTCAGCGCCTGGTGGCTGCGATAATTCCTGTACCAGCCCGTGCAACGGTGACCGCAATGGTGTCGCATGTATTTGCGCTAATTGAGATTGTAACAGTGCTTAATGGTTGCGTTAGTTTTTAATGTAGACGCCAGGTACGTTTCAGGCTAGTGCATTACCGAGCTTCTCCATCATTTCCATGGATCTGTTCAAACTAATGAAAATAGATTGACAAATTTATTTTAATATCATTAGCCAGTAGTATTTTGATTAGTACAGTTACCACACAAAAGCCATTTATCTTTGGAATCTTGACCAATTTATTCAGTCATCCAGACTGCAACAGTCAAACAAACCCGAAGGCTTGTGCCTCGAATGGTACCTACAGTTCTATTCCTTATATGCAGCACCTACCTGCTGTGCAATGTGACTATTAATGATGTTGCAAACCGTCTGTTGATAGGTCAAGTGTAAGTAAATTTGTGCGGTTTGTTCAAGGTTTCCCTCTCAACCCCCAACGAGTGGCTTGTACGTCAAAGGAAATGAAAGTCAGAAATTCTCTCCAGGTTCTATTGCATGTATGTTGTGTTAATGTAAATTCTGCACTGAATGTAGGGAGGGGTTTCATGTAGAAACTAGTACTCGACCACATTTTTGTCGTTTTGTGTTATGTGCCCTTACCGGGTAATGGAAAAAGGAACAACCACCTTACGATTAGAAATTATTGGCTATTTTTGTTCAGTTCTTTTATTTTACAAAATTCACTGAACCGACGTATCATTTTTAAATCGGTAATTCTCATTGCGTTGTCCCTTCTAAGGCGAGAATTTTTGAAGTCACAATTCTCTCCCTGAAACCTTCTTGGTTTCTAGCATGCCTTCGGATACATATTCGTACATTCATCTTGGGCACCTGACCTAACTTACTTGTAGTTTACGGATGTACGTACTACTGAAACGTCATTGGAATAAGGGTGAAATTCGAGGACGCTTATCTGGCTAATGTTAATGGTGACTATGATATTTAACTTTTAACGGTCACTTGGCTAGATACTAGAATTACAACGATACAATTTTCGGGAATGCTTTAAGTGTTCACGGATCGAAGCAGCAACAAAAGAATTTCCAGACGTAGTGCGCAGTTTTTATTGGCCTTTTCTTTTGCAACTGCGGTTTGAACTTTGAATTCCTGCTGAAAAACGATTCTATAGTAACGATATTATGCAAGTCCACCCAGATTCCAAAGGAAGCCCTTCTAATCAGACAGACCGCGTTTGTTGTGATGCCTTAGATACTTTAACTTACCAAAGCTTTCCCCGGACTAAATCGAGTAAACATGCGTTCCAACCACCAGTTCTAGACTGCGTTGGGGCTTCCACATCAAAATGGCAACCTCCTAGAAAGTTTCCTTGGACTAAAGACTCGTTTTGTAATCTAAATCGTACTTGCACGAATCGCCGATGGTCTCTTTCCAAGCGCTTCTTCACAGCAATGAGTGCAGCTACAATAAGCTTCCAAGCAAATAAGGGTCCGTCGTACACAAATGACGTAGCTTTTTTCAGCGATTTTCGACTCCTCCCTCCCCTCGTAGCATTTTGTTACAAAATTCTAACCTCCCCCTTGTAAATAACTTTGCTACTACAACCCCAATTCTTTCAAATACATGTCTCTACAAAATGTTTGACGGTTTTTATCAACATTTTCATTATACAGTGGAGACTTGATTTTATCAGCCCCCGATTTTATCTACCCCCGATTTTATCAGTTTTTTGACCCGATTTTATCAGCTTCATATGAAAATTGATAATTGGTAGTTTGATGGGCTCTAGCAGACGAACCAAGTTGAATTTGACTAAATCCTTTCTTGGGCATATATTTCTTATCTTAGAGATCTGAAAAATGCAAAAATAAAAAAAAATATGTTCACTGTCAGCCCCTTTTAAGGGGAACTTAAAGTACATAATCAGAAAAGGTAGCGAGGCTATATCTAAGGACCAAAGACGAATAATTTAAGAGCTTCGGTTTATTAATCAGACAGAAAAATATATGTCCCGATTTTATCAATGTCCCTGTTTTACCAGATTAAAATACGCCATGGAGATGATAAAAACGGGTCTTTATCGTAACAGTAAATTGCGTGCAAAATAAACCGTTTTCATGACGAATATAGTGTTGATAGTTTTCTTTTAAATTTTATATGCCATGGAGCATGAAGAGATGTTCTCTCAGTTTTCAATTCAGCAGCTGCCAATGATTCTAAAAGCATACGTTCAACTAAATTACTAAATTTTATTTGGTTGAATCCAAAGAGAAAATTTAATTCAACTGCCAAACCTGGGTCTACTAGTTAGCAAGATTGGCTAACTAATGTAGCAAGTTAAATCCGCATACCAAATCTTTTTTTACCTTTCTCAATAGAAAGGTATTGCAATTGCTCTGAAAACCGACTTTTTAACGGAGGCCCGGAGGGCCGAGTGACATATACCATTCGATTCAGTTCGTCGAGTTCGGCAAATGTCTGTGCGTGTGTATGTATGTGTGTATGTATGTAGGTGTGTGTATGTGCGTCTGTGTGTCTATGTGACCAGAAATGTCACTCATTTTTCTCAGAGATGGATGAACCGATTTTGACAAACTTAGTTTCAAATGAAAGGTGCAACGTTCCCATAGGCTGCTATTGAATTTCTAATGGATCCGACTTCCGGTTCCGGAATTACAGGGTGGTGAGAACGATCACGCAGAAAATGTCGATTTTAATAAATTCTGCAATGAATGTATAAAGGTGAAAATTTTTCCAAAATATGACCACAACTGCTTTGATTTGTAGTATTAGGTCACTAGCATCCATTCAAAGTCTCTTTGGCCACATTGGCCACCATCATCGGTTCCGGAAGCCCCGGCGGAAGTATCTAAATTCAGAGTAATAGTCACATCGGTTTCTCGGAGATAGCTAGACCGATTCAACCAAACTTAGTCTCAAATGAAAGGTATTGTGCCCCCGTAAATGGCTATTAAATTTCATCCCGATCCGACTTCCGGTTCTGGAGTTACGGGTGGTGGCGTGCGATCACATAGCAAATTGCGATTCAAACCGATACTCCGATGAAAGCAAAAAAGGTAAAAATTTAGCTAAAATGTCTCTCAAACAACTTAAATTTGCAGTTCTAGATCACCGACGGCCAATCAAACTTTCGTTGACTACATTGACCACCATAGACGATTCCGGAATTGCCCGGGAAAAACCGCCATCTTTCAAAATTAACGAACTCACATCAGTTCGCCGGAAATGGGACGATTTTCACAAACTTAGTCCCAAATGATAGCTATAATATCCCCACACATGTCTATAACATGTTGTACGGATCGCTTATATGGTTCCGGAAATATAGACTAAATCGTCCGGTCACATATGAAATTCCCATATAAGCCGGATCTCAATTTTTTTTTCAAAGGGGGGACCCCATGAAATTTCAGAAGTCGAATTCGTATTTTTGATGCCAAACATCTTTAAAATGCATGAAACGTCGAGATTTTATGTTATCTCGAAAAATTTTTTTTATAAAAATCGACTTTTTGGGACTTAACCGATTTCACACCTTTTTCAGTTCAATATTACCGTGGCTGGTTTTTCTTTTGCAAAATTTTAGAACTCGAATAATGATTTCTTTTCTTGTATATAGTTGTCAAGTCATGTATAATAAAATTGTAATGTATACATTTGAAAACTTTTAATAAATATAAGCAACTAAAAAATTCTCGTGTTCATGATTGAGAAAGGCACAATTGCACCGCTAGGTGGATTAAAACAGGTTTTTTTTGCACGCTTGCAATTCCGCGAATCTTTTTGTTTTGCAATTCCGCAGACATCTCGTGAATCCGCGTGAATCATTAAATTGTTTTTTCTCTAATCAATGGGTTTTGATGCCCGTCAAAAACAATTAAACTTAATGCTACGTCGCACAACTTCGAACCGTACCCTCTCCCTCGTCACACGTTGTCACAAATTTCCCCCCTACCCACCAAAATGCTATACATGGCCCCAAATGTGACATTCGAATCCAACAGAACTTGTGACGAAATAGGGGAAGATGGGGTCAAACGCACCCCCTAAGGAAATATGATCGTAACTAAGCTATAGAACATCAATTGGGAGAATTTAATGAATGATATCGTTTAGCCAACATTTTCCTATGTAATCAAAATCATAACGCTTTGCAAAATATTCAAAAAAATTAAAGTAATTCAATTCTTCAAAATCATTAAAAATCACCTTTTGAAAAATAAGCGGAACACAACGCACCTGTGCGGGGGCAAAATGCACTACAACAACGGAGTAGAATGCACCGCAACAACGGGGCGTAATGCTCAGCGAACAATCAAGTAGTTTTGTTTTCTGACGGGATTTCACAAAAGTGTGTCATTAAATAACCTTAGGATATGCAATTGGTAGGTTTTCAGAATGATTTTTCTGTTTCTGTTTCGATTAAAAACCAGCCAACTCAGAGAAGAGGGCATTTTGCCCCCGATGGAGCAGAGATATAAATTTAGCAAAAAGTGAATTATTTAGTAGATTTTTCATATGTAGTGCGACAAAATAATGAACAACGGTATAAATAGAACTGGAATGCTCTAATATAATAGTAAAACAGTATTTATAAGAGCGCTAAAATCCTTGTTGCACGAGCCACATTAATTACATGAGAAGAGCACGTTATTGTTTTTTGTTTATTTCTCGAGCTGCTATTGATGTACGGTTATCAAACTTTGACAGTGTATGTTTACTATGACGGACTTCCGACTGGTGTTGCCGTTTTCTAGAAATTTTCAGTTGTTTTCGATATAAGCAAAGGGTGTATTTTGCCCCGGGGGTGCGTTTTACCCCATCTTCCCCTACTTATGGCCTTTACTGACGGCTCCAGGCAGGCTTGTCGGTATGGACTAGGAGAGTGGAAATGCCAACTCTTGGTTGGTAACATGTGGCGGACTGAGCGAAGGGCCTTTCTTCCCATCTATTGGGGCTGTTCACCACTAAAACGGCTTTCATTATGATTGGCTCTCATGATCTAGCCTCTGGAAGGAGACTCTCAACCCCCCTGTGGTACGTGTCGGCGACTTTGCTGGCCAACCAATCTATTTCTTTTTGGCCCTTTATATAGTGGTTAGTTAAAAGGGACCAGTAAATAATAATTGATTAAGTCGTATTGGGAGATCAGTCCATTGCATGAACGGTGGTTCTGCTGCAATAGATGGTAGTACCATGTTATCATCATTACTGGCGGCTCCAGACAGGCTTGTTATGTTCACACAAAGTGCACAAAGAGTGAAATACACCGATGAAAAATAGAGCAACACAAAAACACTGCGATGTGCAGAACGACCGCACAAAGAGAAATTTGGAAAACGAAAAAGAGAAAGATCTGTGCACCAAAAGCTTGTTCTGAGGTGCATTACATCCCTGATATCCTCTTTGAAGTAGAACTGGAATGATTCCATATTTTCCCGGAGACTTGAACGAAAAAAAACTTTTAATCGTCCATTTGATCGATTCGGTTGTCACAATTCTACGAACCAATGCCCAATAATCAGCACTACCTGAAAAGAACTCATGGGCAGCCATTGGTGACGGTTTCGTTCAGCCTAGAAGGTGTCTATCCAAACGACAATTGACTACTGCATCATCGACAGATGAGTATTCACTATTAGTGACAAGTGACAAAATCGAAGATATCGTTAAGGCTTGAGACATTTGTGCAGAGGCTTTCCCAACTACTCGGCTCAGAGGATCGAATGGCATTTCTATCAACATTGGGAGCCAACTTAATGCCTTCAACCCATCCCGGCGTCTGCAATTCCATGTTCTTCTGTATAATTTTTTGGGAAGAACACGTTCGTTATTCCAACGAGGGGATCCTCTCGAAGTACGCATAACTCGAAGAAAACAAGTCTTTTGATATACTGCTAGTATAAGTGAGTTTATCTTATCCACGACCTCATCCAAGTCACTTGAAGATTGAAACTAAGTCGCCAAACCCCTATTTCGTAGGGGTCCCAGTTCGTACAAGTAGGATTACAATACGTGACGATATCTAGCGAGACGTTCAAATGAGCAAAAACGATGTACTTATGATCAGATAACGACGGTTCGGACTAGTTGGGTGCGTGCCAGTTTGCCAAATTCATGCGTAATACCATCAGAGCAAAGAGTTACATCTGACCCCTCTTCTCTGTCAGATCGTGCAAATGTTGGGCGATTTCCTACAAGAAGTATATGCTGATTTATACCACTTAAGTATTCTATCAAGTCGGTGCCTATCAAATTGGTATCTGGGCTGCCCAAATTATGTGGTGAACTTGCATAACTGCCAGATTATGAGTGTAAACCCATTGTGATACAACCCTTTTGAAACCATCAGGCGGTGATTTGCCATTGTGCGGCGAACATGCCGAACACTTGAAGTATTTCCTGCTTATGTTATTGCGAATTGTGGGGCCGGATATAAGGCATGCGTCAGTAGCACTATTCGCAGATATGCATGCACGGGGCATTTCACGTGGATTTTCATCATACAAGTTTCTTTTATGGAAATACGGTTCCTGAATTATAGCTATGGAAGCTTTTTCTTTCTGCACAAGACGGAATAGATTCATAATTGCTATACGCTTATGCTGAAGATGAATTCGTGCAACTCTAACCATACACGATCACAGCACTACACATTGGCTTATAATCGCCTATAGCGAACCCAGATATTGGTATTAGATTAGGTACATGACCATCATTTAAATCCCACGATTTGCGAAGTAACAAACGTCTACTGTGTCAGAATTTCGCGTAACACAACAAGAGTAACCCACGACACTCCGTGCGCGACTGGCCTATTTTAGTCCTGTCCGCCCTTCAGTCCTCAGCACGGAGAAAAACCTTGACTTGAGCGCTCCTGTTTTCAGTTATCTCTTACGACATGGGAGCAGGAACCCAGCGGATTAATTCTTGGTTGAGATACTCCAACCCTCCAGATGCAACACGGCCTCTAGGTTGGTTTGGAACAGAGAAAGAAAATAGACTGTTTTCAACAATCTAGTGGGCCAAGGCCACTAAACTTTTTTTGTTTTGATTATAGAGGCTTTAACCTTATGGTCATTCGCCTCTTTTCGAGTTAGGAAAATCTCTTTTGGAAAAATTTCTAACCCTATATGTGGGGTTGGGAATCGAAACCAGGTGACCTGCGTACAAGCCACTAAATTCATTTTTGGTACCGCGCAATCAAAGAAGGTGTCACATTAGAAAAAAAATCTTCTTGTGCAATGTGAGATATATTTCCACAGTAAGTGACACATTAAAAATATTGTCCATCGGAATACTTGTTAAGTATGCCAAATCTGATCAATCGTTATTATGAGCGTTCAAAGCTCCTAAGCTATTTCTGATATCTCAGGATCACATTGGTGATAGTGAAACTCATCCGCCTCTTAAGAGAGATCACACAACCGCCCCGCACAACTTAAGATATTACATCTAGTTTAATTTCACTTTCAACAATCCATCTCTTAGGTATTAGGGGCAGTAGGTGCACTTGTTGGGAAACAGTGGTGTTTTTAATAACGCGCTCTATACTGATCTTGAGAGTACTAGAGGATTTTCAGAAGCACATGTGGAGGGCTTTCTTGATATGTTATCTGTCTACGGTACTGACTCGTGAACTGGTATACGTAGTTTGGTCTGAGCAATAACAAGGACTTATCATTTGATTTCACCAATGCTGATATTATTAGTCTGGCTTATCGCTTACTCATTAGTTGAATTACCTTTAAGAACATCTGGGAAGAAAGAACTTCAAATCTCAAATCACATATCTTCAATGCAACATTTTTGTCTTCGTTCTTGTACCCAGATGAAGATGAATGGGAACGTCAATACTTTATATCAAGCGCTATGGTGTAGTTGTACATAGCAGGAATATGCCACATTGTTCTTTGTCTTCGCACAATGTACAAATAATTAAAAATCTTAAATCTTTTGCTTTGCGCGCTTTCAGTATTCCGATCTGATCAACTTAGAGTAGACTGGACAATTGGAAGATTGAATTATTTTATGATACATGAATCGTTGCTGAAATTGAAGTTCAAAACTACCAGCTATAGCACTCATTTTATGTTAAGCTTTTTCATAAAGGGGATTAATTAAGTCCAAAAATGATATAGCATAGGAAAAGGCAATTTCAAGAATATTTTCATATTTTGTCAAATATTATGAGTAAAAAAATCTGCACACTTTTCTATATGTTTTCGGATTCTTAATCTGATCCGACACAAAAGTGATGATTTTCTTGCCGCATGTACTGTTCGCTTGCCAAGTCATAATTTTTTTCGGGAATATTTATTGGAATTGCGAAGGCAAATTTTAACCTTGTAAATAGAAACCGCGATCAGTAAAGTTGTAAAGTTTTAGCCTCGGGATTTATTTGAAATCGTCTTAAGCATAGGTTTCATCGTCATTCCAGACACATCATCGAATTTCATCAGCTCCTGGTCGGTTAAATTTTAAACCTTCTCGAAGACGGATTTACCGCACAGTTCCGCGTTTAGTTGTTTCGCCGTGGTAACATAGATCTTTGATGAATAAACTAAAGATCAATCGTCCTAAGTAACTTCATGTATGAAAATTATAGTCATTTGAACTAAGATTGAGCCTGAGGTACCAACCCTTTAAAAGGTGCTGTGAGATATTGGATTTCAAACAAGTGTCCAACGACGGAAAACAACGGATTTCAACAGGCTGATCTTTAATAAATGTAGTTAACTCAACACAACATTTATATTTAGACTTATATAAAGTTGTTTTCTTATTTCATTTTCTGTGGTTTTCCGAAAAGTACCGATCAATATGGAAGCTGGGACGACCTTGAGGGATGAGCTCAAACTGTCCTAATTTTACGGGAATCTGCTTATCGAAGAGCGAGGAATTTCCTCAAATAAAACGTGGAATTACCTCAAATAAATGTGGGCTGCGGCCGAAGAGACCATCAAAAAATCTTTACGAAAAATCACTCACTGGCATTTTATTTGTATATCAAAATGATAGCTAGGTCTTCGCTTTCTTCTCAGTTTAATAACAAATGAGGAGTCACGCAAGGAAGCAATATGGTTACAATACCATAAACGCATTTTTCAAGGATGCAACGTTTATGCATATGTGTTGCTTGCCGTTTGGTTAAGAGGGGCGGGGGGTAAGGGTTTCAGCGTAAAAAACACTTTTTTGCGATTTTTTTTTTGAACATTGCGCGAATTGATCAAAACTTTTGTACATTATAGTATATCATTTCAATAACATGCTGTAATTTTTCTATGCAAAAATATCGACAAACGACTCGGTGACGAAGCTTTTTGTAGAACGTCTCTGAAAAAATATGATTTGCGGTGTTACCTGCCATTCCAAAACTACATAGCCGATTTCAGTCAAACTTTGCATACACATTTTATGTAAAAAATACCTAACTCCTACGTTGAGTTTTTGAGATAAATTTTCAATTAAGGGGGTCTATACTCATAAAAACACCAAAAAGCCAGGTGATATAATTATATTATTGCTTTCCCTTCTCTCATCACTCCGATCAGTTTTCCCCGATGGATACCACCAAAAATGTCGAAATACAAATTCTTTTCGAAATACCTGATTTGGTACGCCAAATGCCCTTTTGGCAAACATAGTGAACCTCTCGTGACCAAAGACAACATGTGCGGCGAATTTTACAAAACTTTTTCTGACAGAACGATAAAAAACAATTGTTCTGGCTTGATTTGGCGCCATGCTACTATTCCAAATCCGCACAGAAGTGGTATATGGCTCACTCGGTGGATTTTGTGTCGGAAGACATGATCCCAACAAACTAACCCTAACTCGGACCGATCGAAACCTATTGGACGAAATGTGATAAGAATCGATTGTTTGACTTGTTGAAGACATCAAATCTGCGATGAACATATTCTGAGATATTTAGGATTGAAACGTAGGTGTTGATAGTACTTTTGCAGTGTTGACTGAAATAATAAATTTCTGCGATTGATTTAATTCTACTATGTTAAAATCGTTAAACCATTTTAATAAAAAATCCTAGCTAGTTCCTTTTTTTTGGCAAAGTTCTGGACCACATTCTGGACAAACAATTTTTATAATTTTCAGTTAGAGTGAAATAGCTATCTGACGTGCGGAGATGCAAAAAATAGTGTTTCCCATACTAATTCTCATACAAACTTTAAACGCAATGCGCAAATCCGTGGAGCAACCAATCGCCCTCAAACTTTATAGTCATTTGATACCACAGAAGAAACTTAAAAAGTGTTGTGCTGGAAAATGGCATATGTCGAGCCACTCTAATGCAAAATATCTATAACGTTTCAAAATACCTATGTGCGTGCCATTGACTCAAAAATAATATTCCTTGAACAACAAACGTTTTCAAAAAATATTCAGCTTGTAATCTGGAACTATAAGCATTTGCCATTCGAATTTTCTTTCTACAAATTAACCAGAGGAACGAGATCAGGAAGAGGCTTAGTGGTGCTGATTAGTGTTGGGTATATTTTAAATAACCAAAAATCCAAGCTAGAATTATCGATCTATAATTCTACCTGTCCCATTCCAGCAAGTATCGCAGTCTAATTTACCAGAGAACACTAAACAGCACACTTTTCCCGTTTCGCAGCAACGTACTAAACCAACCGTATCAGCACAACCGTACTCAATCTACCATTTTTTGTTCCCTACAGCTAATTCCCCGGCCATTTCAAATTAGCCGACGAAATAAAGTAACCTGTAGGTATGAGTTAATCGAAGAATCAGCCATCCGTTTCGTTCCTGCGAAGTATGTTCTCCGTCCAAACAACAAGAATAAACCCAAGTTTCAGCGCTTATTATTCTGCCAAGTTAGGTTTAATTATAATTTTTTCCGACCCTTGAGTTATTTTTTGTACGAGTAGTGCAATTGTTTCTAGTTTGGTGAGAATTGTCATCAACGCATCCACGCGATTAAAAAAGATGACCACATTAAAAATGCACCATCTCACCTGAAGCATACCAGTTCATGCTCTAGTCGGGAAGGGAGTTCCTCCATCCGGTTAGTACACATTCATCACGGCAGGTTAGCCGGCTGGCTGGCTGACGATGCTGTGTTGACTGCCTTAACAAGCTTTCATCCCCCCCCCCGCTGCCGACGTCCAGCTCAGCAACGTAAACTGCTCACTTGGCTAGTTTTTCACTATTCCCTGCTACTTACGTCGTGCATGTTACACCACATATTCTGTCCCGTTCCGTTTGACTAGGAAACACACGTATGCGAGAGAAGGTACTGATACAAGTGCGGGGTGGTATATTTCACCAAGGAAAACATCGACGGTGGTGCGAGTAACTAGCGACCCACCTAACGGAACAACCGGATGATACCGTGAGAAATTAATAATTTATGCATTAAGTTGTGTCCTTGCCAGCGGGCTAAGCGAATGGGAAGATTATTCTTACTGAACAAATGTGCAGTGACTGGAGAGGTGTTCGAATAACTAAAGTAAGAATAAAATGATTGTATGTAGTAGGAACTGATGACAATGGATAATAAAGACTTCTCGGGTAAATTTAAAGGCGCGTTCTTTGAAAGCTAAATCCTATAGGATTGGACCATTTTAAACTGAGTTTACAGATTTGTCAACCCGGAGAAAATCTGTTACGGTACGATTGTTGGTTGAACAGTGAGATAATATAGTGCTCACAAGTTCTAATCTGATGGTTCCACGTGAATCTTGATGGTATGAAATCCATAGACCAACCAGAGTTGACTGGGTGCTATCCGTCTTCTGTGGTAGTCGCAAAATGACAGGAAAGAAAGAAAATATGAACGTTAAAATCCTACCGTAAAATGGATAGTTAATCAAAGATCAATCACGATAAGAAAAAAATAGTTTTTGTATGTTGCTTGACCGAATAACGTTTTGGTTGGCAAAGCTGTATTATCGTGCAACATGAGGCCAATCTATACCGCCATTCACCTCTGATACAGAACTCCTATCCCTTACCTCCCAGCGGTGCCAACCGGGGTACAGGCCACCTTTTACCATTTTTGCTTAGACTCGGGACTGGGTCGGGTTCTGTCCCCAACCGCTGTCAGTTCGATCACTTAGACAGGTTGACGGATTGGCGCCTGTCTCAGTTTCGTTCCTAACGGGAGTGGCATTAGTGAAGATCGGCTAGGATCTGTGGTCGCTTGCTGACAGGAAAGGAAAACAAACAGCGCGCGTTTTGTAATTGTTTGTCACACTACCACACTGTGCTGGGATAGGCCACACAACTACGTAATGAAATTACCAAAGCCACCTTTTCAAAAGCATCATTCCAATCGCTCAATTGTTTTTCCATCAACTATTTGGCATAATTTGAATCGTAATCATCTAATAAAACGAGTGATATTCCCCTTTTAGAGTTTTGCAAAGGTTTGATATGGATAAAAAGGTGGAACGGCTGAACACAAGCTTTCCTACGCATATTACTAAGCGTTCAATTCTTACACATGCTCAAAAAAGGTTTCTTGAACCTTAATAGGAAACAACATCTTTACTGCGTTCCTAAGAGTAGTACAATAAGACAAAATCTCCCCTAGAAAATGCGAAATACTCGAGTTTGAACGCAGTGAAACGACGAGTACAACGCACTCCCAATTACCCTATCTTTTGAGTTGAACAGAGATAGCAGAGACTGCTCTTACTAGGTGTGTTCAATAGGTGGAGAATTAGAGGTGCTAAGATGAATTAGTAACCATATATGTAGCGAGTAGAATGGGGTCAAGAAGATCAGTTTTCCTTGGCGAGCTCGTGCGATGGTATTTTTGCACTGATTTTGACAAACAAGCTGTCGTTAGACATATTATACATCTGGCAACGTTTTGGCAATACTGGTTTTATGCTTGGCTAAATATTTTTCAAGCTAAATCCAATAAGGCGAAGGTAATTTCTTCGATTTTTTTTAAATCTGATGGTACGATAAGTCACTATATTCGAGATTAAATTAAGCAATGTGCACGCTTTGAAAATCACCGGTTCAACTTTTATTTGAAGAGTATTAATACTGTAGATTATTTAAAAATTAAATTGACGTCATTCAGGTAAGAAAATTAGAAGTGGCATATGATGTGAAAAATCATGAAACCGCGAAAGATAATGTTGAAAAAAAACATGTTGTTTCCACAACTGCGTCTGGCATTGTACTTGCTAATGAATTCTTCAGTGTCCTCGTCATCGTCAGACTGTGGAATTGAAGTTGTTCATTCCGGCTCACGTGGTTACTTAGCTGTGAGACTTTTTTGTATTGACTAAATGTACTGTACTGAGGACGAAAACCAATACGTTTTCGTAGAACAACACACGAAAACATAAAGGACGCCGTAACTAATGCACATCCACGGTAACAACCGAAATGATCGTCGTCAACGATGTTCTCTACCGTGTATCTAATTCACTCAAGATGAGCAACCTCTGCAATAACATAACAAAGATAATGTCCTATATCTATTGTACTCCCATACCTATTTGTCCCCATTCTACTCTACTCAAGTAACAATTGCGGATTTAGCGCACTCTTGAAAAACGTCTTAAAAATTAGATTCCACTTGTAGCATGCTATTAAACCTTAAATGCTACTTGGGTTTTCCACGGAAAAAATGTCCGGGAAAATCGCCGTTTTTATATTGTAACATAACCTAACGCCATATTCCCCAAATGGTTGTCAGACTGAAAACATTAATCCAAATGACGAGAACAATTTGCTATATGATTTATTGTCGAATAACAGAATGACAAATTGTGGAAAAACAATATGACAAATCTATGGTTCTAATGTATGCGGTAAGTGCAACGAGCTTATTATGTCACTAGTGTAATAACAATTAAATTTTAATACAGTAATCATGGAATCTAATGAATGTGAAAGGCAATGTTACACCACTAGGTGAATAAAACAGGTTTTTATCAGCGAGTTTTTAATGTTCTACCTCCCATGTTATTCAAAATGAATATCCACTAAATAGTACATTATCTAAAATCAGAAGAAATATTTTTTTTTGATATTCTGATCTTTTTCATGTTTCTTCCTCAAATTGCCACTTTTCTGCGCAAAAGGGCACAATTTCTACTTTAGTGAGATAGCATCAACGTTTCGATTTCATCTCTTCAATATAGGGAAGCTGAAGAACCCATTCACACGAACTATATTTGGAGCTAATCAGATAAGTTCTGTACTAACGGGACATCATTTCGATATGAGAACCAGTTATTGATGGGCATTTTGAAAAATAAAATCGATTTTGTCGCATCGATCTTTTTAATTAAAAAATCGATCGAATGAAAAAAAAATGAATTAATAAAAACGATATTGTCTAACATTGAACCGAAAAGATCGGATGCAAGTAATCGATTTTTCGAGGTGAAAAAAATGCTTCGTCATCGCCCATTCCTAGGACCAGTAATGTTTCTTTTTGGATTGAGCGTCTATGCTACGGCTGCCACATATTAATTATAGAAATGAAATTAAAAGCAGATCCGTTTTAATTTTATAAGCTTCGGAGTATTGTGTAATTGTCCAAAGCATTCCTTCGAAACATATTTTTTCCAATCCATTAAATTTCCAACCGAGATTTGTTCAAATGTATTCTTATTGTTATACGGCTATAAAATTTTAAACACTGAAAATGTTGAATATTTTTTAGATAAATTTTAGAAACATTTTTAGAAGCTGCTGAAAAAAGAAAAAAAATGTGATTCGTTTATTTAACACAGCTTATAACGATATGATAACGGAGCCCGAAGCCATATGTGACGTTCCGAAGCACGGGGATACTCGTAGATTGCATACTAACGATTATCGTGTTGCCTATAAGTAGTTCAACTTATCTTCAACTTACCACTTTTGAGTTCAGTAAACCAATAGCATGAGAATCGTCATCGACGGCCACGACCATCTCCACCGATATTAAGGATCGGGTAGGAAATGTTGATGTAATACCACCAACTCAGTGACGCTTTCATAGGTATTACGGAGTTGGATTGAAGAACGGGTGTAGGTCTCGAATTCGTCACAAGCGGGCATTGCGACCACGAAATGAATATGTACACGTCAGGGCCGTCTTAAGACGACACGGGGCCCCTGGGCACTATTGAGCTAAGGGGCCCCAATAATTGAAAGGGTGTAAACAGTAGGGTGCGACAAAAATTAGATTCCTGCTCCGAGCAACTTTATAGGTACCATTTGGGTCCTAGATCAACTGTGCAAATTCTTAGCTTGATCCCTGAAACTATATTTTTGCGCCCACTGAGTTTACATGGGATTTTGTATGAGAAAATTAACTTTCACAAAATAATTCCTCCAGGAGTCGCCCATTGCCTCCTAAAAATAAATTGTTATGTGGCTTTTATTGGAAATACAACGAAGAAACAAAGTCTCGAAGCCAACGATACGATATGATGCTTGAAAAAAAAGTTATTAAGCATCAGAAACTGATTGATACTCTGACGTTTAATAAAGTATTATTTTTTTCTAGCACCACTGCTGTTGGTTATCCAATTAAATGCAATTTTTTTGATCACCGCTTAATGTGTCTATTTCAATTATCTAAACTGTTTGGCCACTTCACAAGAGTTTTGAGAGATAAACTGAGGCATATTTTGTACATAATAAGAGACACTTAAAATTTTTGTATATAATTCGACCTTCAGCAGCAATGATGCTATAAAAATTGAGATTTTCGTCAATATTCAGGGCGTCAATAGGTTTTTGCTTAATAACTTTTTCCACAAGTATCAGATCGTTTCGCGGTCCTTGAGACTTTGTTTCCTTGACAAATTTCCTGCCTATAGATCTATTTACTTTAAGGTGGTAACGGGCGGCTCTTGGAAGAATTGTTTTGCGAAAGTCGATTTCCCCATATGAAATCTCATATAAACTTTAAACTGTGGGCGCAAAAATATAGTTTCACCGTTTGAGCTTAAAATTTGCTGATTTGTTCTGGGACCTAAATGGAACCCAGAAAGTTACTCGGAGCAAAATTTAATTTTTTTATATAACCGTGTCCCACTCTAGCAAACAGCTGCAGAGTAGGATGATCAAAAAATGATTCCCAGCATTACATAATTATTTCTACTCCATGTCACCCTGAGACTCTTTTCTAAATTTGTGCCAAATCAGTCAACCGTGTTGAAAATGTTTTAAAAAATAAAGCGGGACTCAAAATGTATTGAGAACAAAGAGTATTGCAGGTTTTCACAACCAGGTGTCGTTGCTGATGTCCAAATCACTAAAAGCGGTGGTATGAGTTCGATCTCAGGTGACGTATAATGTAATGGACTCACCAAACACGCAATTGTCTTCCTAGACGATGTAATCTGACTTTCATAGTTGTAAGACGTTCTTTGAAGATTAAAAGTGCCTCAATCAAGAAGCAAGGATGTTGGAGCATGGTCTGTTAAACGTCCATTAAACCAAAAACGAAGCGCACTGCTGTTCATGATTTTTGGAATACTTGGTGTAGTTTGCACATGTTCATTTACATTGTTTCGTTTAGTGTTCATCTTGATAGCTTCTTGATGCTCTTGATATGATGAATAGAAACAGAGTCCACTACCGACTTTGGAAAAATGCACATTTTTTTTTCTTTTAATCGAATATTGTGAATTTACTTACAGGTGGCTGAATTCGGGAACCTTTGAAATCAATCTAAGCGCGCGAATCGCCTTGAAATTCATTCATTTTATTCTCATTACTTTCAGCCGGAATAGAAATTACGGTTCTTTAAAATATGATTTATTCATTGTACGAATTGTTGGTGAAGTTGCTTTTTGTTATATATTCCGACAGACGTGTTGTGCATTCATTTATTGTGACCGGTTCGGGGAGGCATAGCATTTTAAGTAATAATAATAGTATCCCTACTCAACAAATTGGTGTTTTGAAGACTGCTCTGGTGGTTGAGCGGCAAGCCGGAATGTGGATCTGGGTTCATCCCCAGTACAACCCGTTGAGATCCTTTGATTTGAAAATTCTCTGGCTACATCTTCCTACGTGGAAGAAGTAAAGCCGACCGGTGTGATATCTAGGGTTCAGTTAGTAGAATCGCTTCCCAGTGCGAAGAGGGACCGATGGAAAAGAAATGTGAATATTAACATTAGTTAGTTAGTTTTTAGCGTTTTGGATTCTCCTCGTCAGTAACTAGCACCATCTTGGTGCCAGTTAGATGATTAATCTTAGATACTAAAACCATCTCACTAGCACCAACATTATGCTAGTTACTGATGAGGAGAATCCCAAACGTTAAAAACCAACTTTAAGTTAGGTATTGTTCCGTTCTTACAAAACAATTCGGATCTACAAAAAATACTTTTTTCTGCGTCCCAACATTTTTACTATTCAGTGTTAGAAGTATTCAATACTTTAACTTCGTTCGTTTAAAATTGCGTTCAAAACGAAACATGAAAATACTCGAATCTATCAATATCATCTGTATAATTCGTTTCAATTCTTTCGTCATTCGTCCATAAACTGAGGTTTTGAATATAGCAAGGATAAACTAAATTTTGAAAATTAAATTATTCCAACAGCACAAGAATGTTCTACTTGTGTGAAACATACTTTGAGGACACACCACAATAATCGAATATTTTTAAAAATATTGACACTAATAAATGTCCAAGATTCTACAAATATCCTCAAATGCACTTAGATTGACAGTGACACATTTAGTCAAATCTAGGAGAAAGAAAGGTTTGCTACATGTAAATACTTTCACAAGGGCATTTTAAACTTCTTTTTTGGGATTTTATGAACGTTTGTCTTCAAAATGGATTAAATGGTTGTGATAGGATGGAGTATACTGCAAAAACAATATTATTGGTTCTGTGCCAGTCTAAGACTGATTGGGCAGAGGGAAACATGCCAAATTCGCCCAAAAAGTGTTGATTCTTCGTAAGACCTCGAGTAGTCTCTTTTGGACGCTTCCATGTGGATTTTTTCGTTGACAGGCTCAGATGTAACGAAGAAATATAATTAATATTTTGCCACATCCACAGATCGCTTGCCAAACAAGATTTTCTGGTTGGTTGGCTAACGTCCGGAGCCTTCCAAACTTTTTATAGAGGGTGTACCAAACGTTTCATTACTGTTGTTGAAAATAAATTGAAACTTGAATCGAATGTTGAATTTACGCTTGAATTGGCTCAATAGGCATGCAGTGCCTCTTTTCCTGTTGCTCTGATGCTTTTCAAACATCTTGTTCACCTGGAATACAGTACAATGTGCGATTCCGAGTTGCTACTGATCTATTGTTACCCACATATTAAAAAGTAATGAACAATTGAGTGCGACTTTTCTTTGAAATATAGTCTACAGAAGGATTTTATATTCATCTTAAGTGCGGGGCCCCCAAAATCCCGGGGCCCCTGGCCCTGGCCCAGTGTGCCCATGCGTAAAGACGGTACTGGTACACGTATACTCAGAGCAGAGATATTTATTTATGTTTTTCTTGTGTTTACACTCTGGATAGCCTGCCATCGAGAGTGGTATACTTTTTCCCTAAACTACAGCAAACAGCCGACCGTGCGAGTATTACTAAAACTGTGAACTAGTCTGATATCTGGGGCCCTATTCTCACAGTCACGTCACTTAGTGACTAGAGCAAAATTTCCTTCTACTCACTAAGTGACGTGACTGTGAGAATAGGGCCATCATTTGAGAATTGGGTAGCAGAACCACATGATGTCAGTATTGTTTAACTTTCTCCAATCAAGCCGCAACTTAATGTTTTCATACTCGATAAACGATCTACTCTCTGTGCAAAAAGAAAAAAAATCCCTTTGCGTACCTTTACCGATGCTTCAAATAAGTATCAGCTAGCAAACACTAGTTTCAGTATTATTTCTTACAATATTGTAAACATACATCATCAACACTTTCCCATTGAAAATAATACCCGAAATTTATCAGAATACACTAAAATAATTAATTTAACACAAAAAGGTACTAACATTGCAATTTTTCTGAACAATATTGACGGGAACGATGAAAATCACGTCCGATGCGTATGCTTACTACGATCTCTCTCATTTACAATATGTGCAGAATAAAAAAAAATAAAGAAGCTCAGCCCCCGTCGAAACTCGTGCCCGCAACATGCTACTACCCGTGAATACCTTCTTTTGCAGCAAGAAAACATTTGTTTGCTGGCCTACTGCCTTTTTGGGGTCATTCAATTCTTTTTTGTTTTCGTTCATGTCAATATCTGCATCATTAAAACTGTCTTGGCGCTCGCAATCAGATGTTCTTTCGTGCCTCTTGCATTTACGTGCTACGAGTGTTAACCCGCCGCCATTTCTGTTGGCTTCCTCGCTGATAGTACCAACCAGGGCCTAAAATTCTCATACTCATTCAATGAACGATGAAATTCATTGAATTCACCTTCGTCTTTTCGCTGCCTCCTTCGTTACTAAATTCACACAAAGCAAAACAATAAAGACAACGCCCCTTCTTCTATTGATTCTACGGAAGCGAGTAGCAGAAGTAGTGACTTTCGTTTTCCTATGACAATACGAAAATTCAATCTCGTTTTAATTTCAAATCAGTAATTTTGATTTTTATTTTAATTTTCATTAAATGAAATTATAGCAATGTGCATCATAAAATGCAACTAGAACGCCGCAAACACAGGAAATATGCACACCAATAGTGCTTCAGTCGTCCAATGTCATCGCTAGCTTGCAATTCTCCCAAATCGAACAACGACAAATAAATATCGTTACTAGTTTCTTTTCATTTGGCCAGCGCTATGTCCAATATTGAAGAGACTAATGTCGTTCTCAATTTCGAAGTGAAAACGAATGTGTGGAGGAAATAATGAAATTGAATTTACCCGCATGCTTTGTCGTGGGCCGTTGTCTCATTTTCGGTTTCGTAATGTTCTAGTGGTTTAGAAAGTAGTATCGCTCGCTCGTCATTTTCGTCAGATTTTGGTAAACGAAAAAAACATTTTTCGACTCTGGTACCAACTATTGATTTTGGGGTAGATTATAGAACAACCGGTTCCAATGCATGCATGACAATAGTGAGAAACCGGTTGTGCATTCTCCTTAGCATCTACTGTGCCACACAGTGGTCAAAATGTTCAAATTCATGCCTTTAATTATTTTGTGGCTAAACCGTGAGGTTTTGAGGTCACTATAACTACTTCAGACAAGTTTTTAAAGTTATTCAGATGGATTTTCATAAGTAGACGGTCATGTTCCAAAATGAAGTGTAAAGGTATTTCTGAAAAATATTTTTTTTTACTGGAAGGAGATAGAGAGTTTGTATCTTCAACAAAGTTGTAGAGATATTTTAAGTAATGTTACTGAAGATACTAACTATCTAACCACAACCATTTCGTTGTTATAAGATCAAAAATCAAGTTAAAAAAATCAGTTAAAGTAAAAAAATCAGTTTTTTTAAAAATAACTTTTGTCGTATTTATTTCCCAAAAACAATGTTCTCTGCAAATCCCACAATTTTTTTGAACATTTAAAGACACTACGATGTTTATGGAAAGAGTTAGAGGTGTTTCTTTGACTAAAAATGTCATATTTCTTAGCCAGTTTTTCAAAAAAGTTGCAAAAATCTGCAGAAAAAATAGTGCGATCTTGAAAGTACTATAAATGTACTACAAAATCCTGAAGGAATGGTTAATATACGTTAGTATCCAAGAATGTTACGAGAAAAAGAAACTGCTAGGAGTTTACTCCTTACGGCGTTTATATTCTATTCAATCTTAAATAATGGGAAAGTAGAAAAGGTCTTGAATAAAATGTTCATTATCTAGTTATCTTCTGCTCTGTCGACGAGCTGTTGTCTGCGTCGTCATGTAACTTTTTGTTTGGATCGTCCTCGGTTTTACTCCAAAACTGGAACAGCTTACGTTTATCAATTTCGACTATAAACAAAATCGCTAACTAATAAACGGTTGCATGAGAATGTTTGAAAAATGAAAACACGCAGCGTAACATAAATTTTTTTATCAGTAATATATAGATAAAATAGAAAGGAAGCATCAGATCACCTATGAATATCGCAATTACTTGATTTCAATTTTGCGCTTATTCACGGTTTACACTATACCATACAAATATTCATGTTAAGATCGACGAGGGTGATGAGAGGTAAGGTTAATTGGATGAAAATTGCTTTTATTAGTTTTTGATGATACACAGAGTGTTAGTTATTACAGTCAATTCCCCTACAATAATGCAATATTTAAACTTAATTTCCCTACTTTTCATTGCAAAATTTTGAAAATAATTCACGGTGAATCTTCGGGAGAAACGTTAAGAAAATCGGAGTACATCATAACTGAAAATCTACTAGACCAATACGAAAACAATAATTTTGCGAGTTTTCCATGAAAATTATGAAAATTACTCAACATTCTTCTAAAGAAGCGTCTTTGCCTTAATAAAATTTTAGAGAGAGCATTCAATTTTGCATCCAACGACCTATTTATCATCAAAATCGGTTGAAAAATGGCAGAGTTATTAATTGTTTTTTTCAAATTAGAAACTTGCTCGCATGAACTCTTAAGGGGTTAGCGAGGTATTGTCTCGCACTATAATATGCTATAATTATATCTCCCGTTATTTTTTACAATTTCGAGCTCAAAGTTCACACACAAATTTTTGAATGTATACGTAATCGAGAGAAAAAATATCTATTTTTTTAAAACATTATATGAGACTGTCCCCTTAAAAGTTCATGCGAGCAAGTTTCTAATTTTGAAAAAAAAACTAACTCTGCCATTTTCTCAACCGATTTTGTTCATCAATAGGTCGTTGAATGCGGCATTAAATGTTCTCTCTAAATTTTTTTTTTAAAGAAAGACGCTTTCTAATAAAAATGTAGAACAATTTTCATATTTTTAATGACAAAATCGCAAAATTTTGGTAACTTTTATATTATTGTCCCAAAACCGCAAAGTGCCTTTAGCAAAAGTACACCGTTGGAAAGGTCATGTCTACTTTTTTTCAAAAAACCTCAGATAATTTAAAATGTATTGAAAAATGACCGCGCAGATATTTTTTTCGTGCTGAAAATCCTGAAAAATGTTTTTTTGCTATAAATCAAGATTTTGAGGGTATATTAAATTGATTAAACGGGGTTTTGTGTTGTATTTTTTTAATTCGTTTATTTAACACGGCTCAAGGCGTTAGCTTCACGGAGCCGTGGATCTTTTATATATTTACATAATGTAAAAAATAAAAATAATAAACAATACTACTCTAAGAGTCTATCCGATCTCGTACGCGCGACTTGCCATTGCGCGCGGAGATTCGTTTTCGTGTCGGTGAAATATTTGCATCCACGTCAACAGTATTATGGGCGTCAATCATATCTCTATCGTCGTCGCACATGTCCGGGTCATCATCGGGGTTACTGCCTTGATGTTCGCGATCAGGTGTTGTTCCTAACTTTTTGCCTTTCTCAATAGAAAGGTATTGCAATTGCTCTGAAAACCGACTTTTTAACGGAGGCCCGGAGGGCCGAGTGACATATACCATTCGATTCAGTTCGTCGAGTTCGGCAAATGTCTGTGTATGTATGTATGTGTGTGTGTATGTATGTGTGTGTATGTGCGTCTGTGTGTGTACGCGAACACAATCTCACTCACTTTTCTCAGAGATGGATGAACCGATTTTTACAAACTTAGTCCCAAATGAAAGGTGCAACGTTCCCATAGGCTGCTATTGAATTTCTAATGGATCCGACTTCCGGTTCCGGAATTACAGGGTGATGAGTACGATCACGCAGAAAATGTCGATTTTAAGAAATTCTGCAATGAATGTATAATGGTGAAAATTTTTCCAAAATGTGACCACAACTGCTTCGATTTGTAGTACTAGGTCATTAACAGCCATTCAAAGTCTCTTTGGTCACATTGGCCACCATCATCGGTTCCGGAAGCCCCGGCGGAAGTATCCAAATTCAGACTAACAATCACATCGGTTTCTCGGAGATGGCTAGACCGAATCAACCAAACTTAGTTTCAAATGAAAGATGTTGCGTCCCCGTAAATGGCTATTAAATTTTATCCCCAACCGACTTCCGGTTCCGGAGTTACGGGTTGTGGCGTGCGATCACATAGCAAATTGTGATTCAAACCGATACTCCGATGGAAGCAAAAAAGGTAAAAATTTCGCTAAAATGTCTCTCAAATAACTTAACTTTGCAGTTCTAGGTCACCGACGGCCAAACAAACTTTCGTTGACTACATTGACCACCATAGACGGTTCCGGAAGTGCCCGGGAAAAGCGGCCATCTTTCAAAATTTACGAACTCACATCAGTTTCCCGAAATGGTTGGGCCGATTTTCACAAACTTAGTCCCAAATGATAGCTATAACATCCCCATAGATGTATATAAAATTTCGCACGGATCGCTTATATGGGTCCGGAAATATAGATTAAATCGTTCGGTCACATATAAAATTCCCATATAAGTCGGAACTCTAATTTTTTTCAAAAAATTTCAGAAATCGAATTCGTATTTTTGATGCCAAACATCTTTAAAATGCATGAAACGTCGAGAGTTTATGTTATCTCGAAAAAAATTTATTTATGAAAATCGACTTTTTGGGACTTTCCGATTTCGCACCTTTTTTCAGTTCAATATTACCATGGCTGTTTTTTCTTTTCCAAAATTTTAGAACTCGAATAATGATTTATTTTCCTGTATATAGTTGTCATGTGATGTATAATAATAAAATGTAATATATGCATTTAAAAGTTTTTAATGAATATAAACAACGCACACATTCTCGTGATTCATGATTGAGAAAGGCACAATTGCACCGCTAGGTGGATTAAAATAGGTTTTTCCTTTTCGGGTCACGAGCGTGAACCCTTCGTCATTGCCAGTAGCTCCTTCATTGATGGTATTAGCTGTTGAGTTTGTGGTACTTGACGCGGCTTTCGCAGTTGTCATTATTGCTTGAACAGCAGCCACAAATTTGGCAACCGTTTGTGGCTCAGGGAATGATATTGGAGACTGAGTGTTGGCATTTCTTTCTGTAGATGAGCTTTTCTTAACGGTTTCTGGGCAGGGTTGTCCATAATGTGCCGTTTGTTCACAGAACTGGCACGTGTTAGTTTGTCTTTGGTATGTATATAGGGTTCGCTGTATAATAGTATCACCCCCTTCTGTTTTGTACTGCACCGTAAGGTAGGAGGGAATGGGTTGATCTACACGCATTCTCACCACAAAAACACCATTTGCAATACCTGGAAAGTAGTTCCTCCACGTGTCCTCCGTAATGGATTCCACTTCTCCGAAATACGACATGAATCTTTTAATGGCCACTTTGCAAGTACGTGGTGCCAAATCATGTAATTTGACTTCCACGTTTCCGTTATCCATATACACAGGGATCTTGATTTTAGCGGTGTCACAATCCAGCACGTGTCTCAAGTTGTTTTGCAAAATGAATCTTTTCGCCTGGGCGAATTTGTTGAACGTTATCAGCACCGCGTGTCTGACGTGCTCCAACTGAATGAAGCTGACTTCCGAAAACCGAAGCTGCATTTTCACCTTCAGCAATTGTTCTACATCACCAATACTTGGTCTTATGCGGAAAGACCGGAAGTCAATGGCCACCGTGTTAGCCCGAAGAATCACATTTTGTTGATGAGGCTCAGTCATCTTGATAGATCACCACACAAGAATAATAGTAACGGTTCCCTTTGTTTTCAAGACAATGCACACAAGAAAAAAAAGCAACTGTTTGCGCTGGCTTGGGTAGCAGCAGAGAGCACACTGGTATTGTGACTGATGCCTTTGGTGGTTGAGAAAAGGATTTGTGTTGTATTTGACAAGATTCACAACCTTTAACAGACAACTTTAAAAGTACATTTTTTTTTTTTATTTTGTGGCACCATGTTATTATACTACTTTTACACTCATTAACCGATTTTTATAACTAAAAAAATTAGATTCAGTACATATAACATAGTTGACTAAAATTTGTATATATACTTCCTAATCAGTTTCCTTTTTCTTGAAAACTTTTATTTAAATACGCAACGGATGGTAGCTTGGTCAATAAAATGTTGTATATTTATGTTAGGAAAAGCTTAATACAAGCGACAAACCAGATTGCGCCGAAGAAAAAACTCAAAATCTCACAGTTTCATTCTTTCATAACATTCTTGGATACTAACGGATACAATTCCTTCAAGATTTTGTATTAGATTATTAGTACTTCCAAGATAATACTAATTTATCTGCATATTTTTGCAACTTTTTTAGAAAATTGGCTAAGAAATGTGACATTTTTAATCAAAGAAACAGCTCAAACCCTTTCTATAAACATCGTAGCGTCCTAAAATGGTCAGCAAAATTGTGGGTTTTTATAATATCTAAAAGATTTCAGAGAAATTAATACGACAAAAGTTATTTTTGAAAAACTTATTTTTTAAAAGGGCTCTAACGAAACTGTCTTATAACAACGAAACGGCTATAATTAAAGAGTTAATCTCTCGTGTAAAAATTTTTAAATTATCATTCTCTACAACTTTGCTGAAGATTCAAATTGTCTATCTGCTTCCAGTGAAAAGTTACATTTCATAAATGACCGTCGCCTTCTGAAAATCCATCTGAATAACTCGAAAAACTTGTCTGAAGTCACCAAAATTCAAAACTTTATGGTTTAGCCACAAAATAATTAGAGGCATGGAATTGCACATTTTGACCACTGGGCGTTGGTCCGCTAATTTGAAACAGAGACCGATGGATTTGTTATTGCCCTGGGCAATATAATGTGCAATCGAAGAAGATGATCGAGTGACCTGAAAATCTAAAATACATTCGGTCATAATTCGGAATACCCGTACTGCTCGGCCACGATGGTGATGATAATGACGATATATGCTCGTGAGAATATTTCACGAGTTCCATAACACCCAATTTTGCAATTAATTTCCCCCATTTTTCAAGTCATTTTGGCCAAAATTTCTTTTATATAATGAAATGCTATTCGAAGATTGAACGTATTTTGCAAATTTTTCCTGAACGATTTTCTGAACAAAAAATATTTCGAAAACTTTTTTATCAATTCTTTACACAGTGTTCAAAAATCTTCGGACTTTATTTCATGCTAGCATGCAAACAAACTTGAAGTTGTCAGCAATTTCACAATGCTAGGTAGCTAAGAGTAAACGTAAAAGAGATCAGAAATTTCACAACCGAGTGTCTTCCACAGCCGGAGGCATTCACCTGTGCTATTTCAAATGCACCGAGAGACGCATTTCGCGAACAAAAAAAAACATAATGAACTAACAAAGATTTATTTGACACATTACGCTTTTTGACCATCACTAGTGCCAAGCACCTTGCACCGATTTGTGCACATCGTTTTAACCCATCCTGTTGGGCAACCCCAAAACATTGGCTTGACGGGAAGGGATTTCGTGGTTTGCACACAAGCAAAATAGTCTGAACCCTTTTCTCGTCCCGTCACCGCACGTTCTTCCTTCTTCCGGACCAGCAGCGCCCCCTGGATCCGTTTCGCCAATGCTGTGGAAGCTTCCTGTTCACCTGAGGGCCACATGTGTTTTTTGTGCCACACAGTCAGGCGAGATTTCGTTGACAAACGTAAGCGTGTCTAGGATTTAACCGGGAAAGCAAAAATGGTTTTCCCCTGTAGGAAGCATAAATCTTGGCCAGACCGGTCTCTCTCTTTCAGTTGTTTCTCTTACCGGTGCTTTTTAAAGGTCATTTTTCATTATTTCAACGAGATCAGTCGTAAAACAGTTAAACTTCAATTGATGTGTATAATGTCATTTTTTAAAACACAATATTTCAGACAGAGCAATAAATTCATGCTCCCAACAAGCCGCGAAACCAATTTTGAGGTAACCCGTAAACCCTTGACAAATAAACACTAATTTTTGCCAGTTATAAATACGACAACAATCGATTCGATTTTCCGCTTGGACGAAGACAAGCAAGATTAATGTTCCCCGATTCGTGCTGCCGGTGTTGTAAACGGATATAGAACGGAACAAGGGAGGACTTTTCAGCTCGTAAATTTTAATTCTTCCAGTGCCGAGAGCCCTCTGCTGCATGTAATTAGCCGAGAAGGCTCGTCGTTCTAGTTTGCTCTCAGGGAAACACCAAAAATTTCCAACAAAATGCAATTACGGAAAGAGGCGCCACCGCCGAAATAGTCGAATCACGGGATAGGAAATTATTTTCGTTGGACTTAAAGGAGCAAGATTAAATCTTCGACACATGAAACGATTTAAAAGTTTAAAAAAAATCCCTGTCCACAGGTAATTTACAACAGAAAACCCCCGTTCCGCTTAACCAGACTGCCCAGAAAGTCAGGAATACACCATGGTCCAAAGGTTGGAATGCACAAAAGAAAATTAAACCCCTCCAATTATATTTTCAAGTACCTTCGATATTTTTCGCAAGCTTTTTTCGTGTATTGTGTTGTTGCGATCTACTAAAGCAAGCCAAAAATAACGGTTGTGAAAACACAGATTACCTTCGATGCACGGAACAAACCCACATGAACCAAAAAAACGAACAGTCCCGTGAGCCTACAGCCGTGTCGATGAGTATGTGCCTGATGCCGGAGCCGAGCAATGTGATGTATCGGACTAAACAACGTATGTTTGCCACGCCACGAGGTTAACGCCATCAGCGGGCTCGGGAAACGGTCCGAGATAAGTGAACATAAAATATTTAAAGTTAGATAATAAAATCGCCCCTGCCTGATAGTATCATCGCGTCTAGCTGCTCTTCGGCTTAATTAGATTGTTCATTAACTGCGCCTCCGATAAGCCAGCATTCGTCGGAGGCCGGACTGAACTTTTTACAGTTTGCTTGCAGGCGGCAGTGCTGATGTCGTTAATCTGGAAAAGGATATGCTGCTAGGATAAGGTACCACGCTGCACTGCAAATAGGCAAAATAAAATAAATATGAACGATGTTCATACTACATCCAGGCATTGGAAAAAAAAAAGGTTCACGAACCGTTCATTTGCCATTCACATGAAAATTTTCTTCAGTTGTGATGCATTCTGTTTACTTAGAAAATGATGCATACCTGGTGCGGCGAACAAACGTGAGCAAAAGCTACAGGGATTCATCACGAGTTTTATTTAAACCATTTAAAAAAAATTAGAAAATGAATTAAATCACAAAATCTTAATCATCTCTCGAAAGTACATTCTTTGCCATTCATAGTTTGAAAAAAAAATTCTTTAAAATGTTGTCCATAGCAGCGTTTGAGGTGGTCGAATTTTTGATGACGCGTTCGAGCATTTCAAGTGGCTTCTGATGAATTACTCGAGTAATGTGGACTTCCAATGTTTCAATCGTCACATTTTTAACCCTCAAAAAGGCAAGCTAAAATTGTGACCTCGAGAAGCATCGCTCCTTAGACCCAATGCAATCAAAAGTCTCTTTTTTCGTTTTATCAGAGAGAGAATCGAAAGCCCGAAAACGCTCGATCATTCGTATTTGAAATAACAAGTTCTTTAAAACTATAGAACTGTAACTAACCGCACCTCTGAGACCCGTTGCCTTTTTGACGGCTAAATGGTTGTGGTTGATGTTCTTTTTCAGATACTTCCGCGCGTCGTTTTCCAATTTTGCTTGTAAAACTAACCCACAACAGTATGATTGTCATAGGTGCGTTGCGTTGTCTGAGTTAGCCACATTTTCACCACACGAACACCATTGTAAATGCCAAGGAAAAAAATTCTCCGTAATATTTGTTTATTTAGTTTATCTTCTCCAACAGACCCCCTTGGCCCCAATGGATATCAGAAAACCATATATTGTAGGTTTTATCTAATCCCTCGTCAGGATGAAGCTAAAACCCGTCACCACACTGTTGAAAATACGCTGAAGTACAGTAACAGCGATCTGGCGACCAAAGTTGGTGCTCCTGAACGGAAGTCGCAAAAGAGAGTTATTTCATAGAGCTCGAACGCGGGAGTGAAGATCCACGCGTCCGAGGATTGTAAGGCGAGGTCTCGAGAGGCGTCACTCCGGATGCCTACAGTGTCGAGCTGTATTAACGCTCAAGTTACTCTCTTTGAGCATGTGTAAGAATTGAACGCTTCATAACGGGTGTTCAAAAAATGAGAATTTTTTCAGTCGTGTAGTTTTAAAGCAAAACAAAAAGTTTCAACAAATTCAGTATTTTTATTAAAAACCGATTTAATCCACCTATCAGTGAGATGAGACATTTCTTACACATATCACTGTTGTATTATCCATTAGCTTGCCGATCACACGCTAAATTTACAAGCAACTAGATGTGAGATGTGCACGAATTACGCTTCGAATTAACTGAATAAATTAAAGAAAAATAATAAAACAAAACAAAATTTAAAATAAAAAAGTTATTCATAAAATGGATAGAATGATTAATATAAATCAAATTAATAAAATAAATAAATCAAATTAGCTCAAATTAAAATTAGACGAAATTAAAACGTAATGAAATTAAGAGAGTAAATTAAATTGTTTCACACACCTAGAAAAAATAGTGTAAATTTACGTCTCCTGACCCTGACATATACGAGCATCAAAAATGAGTTAGTTTTACGTTTGATTTTAATTTTACATGACGTTTAATTTCGTAAATCATGTAATTTTACTCCACATACAGTGTTTGTTCTGAATGGTAGGAAGTGTAATTTTATGTCATTGCGCATGTAAAGTATATGTTTCATGTAAAATTGAATGAAACACGGTAATGTTCCGTCATTTCGTAAATTACGGTTTGTTGAATTGTGTCATGTTTGCAATTACGTCAACGATAAAATTCAGATTTTTCTGGTGTGCAGGATAACAAGCTATCATACAATAACATAAAGGACTGGTTAAACCGAATTGACAAAATTAAGAAACTGAATAAAATATGAGAACTGGGAAAAACTAACCATTTAATAAAATGATTGAAATAAATAATATGAATAAAATCATAAAAAATTGGAATAATAAAATAAATAGGGTAAGGTGTGGCAAATCCGACCTACTAAATGGTTTTGGCTGTAAAATACTCATTTTACATCGGATCAAGTCGTTTTATATACCAAATTAAAGGTTAGACTTCTGGACAACTTTCAATGTATAGTATTTTATTCTTATCTTGGGAAAACTTTGAGAGAAACGTTCATTTTTGCTGTTTTCAAAAATAGTGGGGTAAACCCGACCGCCTATGTTTTTGGTTGATTTAGTATAGATACTACCCAAATTATATGGATTTATCATTGAAAATAAATCAATGAATGTTATGTTATTGAATTGTAGCATGAAGAAAATGGAATTCAATGTCAATCTTGGAATGTCAAAATCACGAGCAGTAGTACGTAAAGATATTCCCATTTTTCTCGGAGCAATTACTGGACGAATACTATATTCATCACGTTTTTGTATCTTTCGTTTGTAATTATGAACCATTGTGAAAAAATAATAAAAAATAACAATAAAAATATATTCCAATTTCATAAATAATCATTTTCTCAACAAAAAAGCGGTCGGATTTACCCTACTATTACGATGCAATTTAAAAAAATGATGAAAAAGTTGGACTAAATTCATCTATGCACTTTGTAGGCCTTTAATCAAAGAATTTAAATCCACTTACACTTTTTATGCTTTCACTTTAACAATAAGAAATATCCTGCAGTAAATGATACACAAAAATAAAATCAAAAGTTATAAAAACAATAATAAGGTTTGATCATCACAATGTAGACTAATAAAATGCTGTCCTACCACCATTATAATTATTTTCGATGCTCTACACGACAACATTGATATTAGTTCGCTTAACGCTTTCGATTTTCGATAACAGAGGGGGGTTGGGTTTACCCAACGGTCGGATTTGCCCCACCTTACCCTAATATGAATAATATGGATTAAATTAACTCTTTCATACCTAATTATTTTGTCGCATATATAGGGTTCCGAAACCGTTTTTCTTAAAAGTGTTAGAGTAAAGAAACACGAAAAACCTGTTTTGATCAAGATAGATGCTTCTCTAGCAGTGTTAGAAGCTGCTGAATTTTTACATACTAATCCTTAATACACATCTCCTGCAAAGTTTTCAATAGTTTGGGCAGAAAAGGTAGCAAAAAGCAGTCCAAATTAATAAGATTTATCAGTTTTCAAAATATTTGAAGAAAACGAAGATATATCAAAATATAATTTTTCACCGATAACTGAAAACGTCTCTGGCAGCACTGTTCTAGTGAAATCCAATCAAAGCAATTGCAATAACTTGAGTTCTACGGATCTTACTCTAACTATTAGCGCTCAAATAAACGGTGATTGTCACAATTATTAGTTTTACTTTTTTGTGAAGAAAGCTTGTCCAAGCCCAAAGTTATACTGCCCATGAACGCATATTTGTCCCGTTTTCTATCTTTATGGGACTGATTTGCGAGTATGGACAGTAAAGCTATTTGAAAATGTTGTTCATAAATAACAGGATAAACAGAGAGTTAATAAAATCAATAAAATGAATGGAATGAATAATATAAACAAAATAAAGAATTTTTATCACAATAAAAATGTTTTTTGTCTTTTTATCATTTTTTTTCATTTTGTTTGTTTTTAAGCAGTTAAATTATTAAAATGAAAAAATCAGCGATATTAAAAAGTAATAGAATTAATAGAAGAAATTATATTGTATCTAACTAATGTTCTAGATGAAATGAATAAAGTGAATGACTGAACAAAATTAGTCAGATTATTAAAATGAATAAAAGTGTGAACCGGAAAAATATAGAAAAAAGTGAATATAATAAATTAAATGAATAATTCGAATAAGATACATAAGATAATAAACTGATCGAAATGCATACAAAGAATTGAATGAATACAATAGATAAAATTAGGTCACATAAACAAAATAAATAAAAACAATGCTAAATGAAAAACATATTTAAAATGAAATGATCATATATTTATTATTAGTCAAATATTTAAAATGCAAAAAATAAACCAAACGAATATAATACATTAAAGGAATAAGCTGGAAAAAATGAGAGTATATAATAATATTTTAAGAAAGTTGTTGAAATTAAGTAAATGAATAAAATGAATTTCACGAATTCCAAAATCATTGTTTCAGAATATTCTGAAATGTTTGTAAAAATCCCATTGCAAAGAGCACGTTTTCGTTCTTCTTTTCTTGGCGGAATTTTTAGGATTATCTGGTGTTTCTACTTTATTGTTGGTCCTTAATTAGTCATCAGAAAATCTAGAAATCAGGAATTTGTTTTGGAATTAATAGATATCCTTTTGGTTACAGTCATCTGAAAAATGATTTTGTATAGAATGGAATTTTCAGGTCCAGTATTTTAACGCGTAATCAGAAATAGTAAACTGAGAAAAGGCCACCTGTAAATAGTATTCATTCGCATTGAAATATCTAGAAAAGAGTGTCAAGTGTCCAGGCTATGTTGGCAATTATATTATTGTCGATGGCATAAAACTCGTACATGCAGTCTTTTTCCACCCATCCTTATTACTTGCGAATTTTTTCGTTCGGAACTCTCGTTATGGAGATATGGGTTAATGAGTCCTATACAAAGCAATACCATTGCAAAGAAATGGTTCAAACTACCAGAATAAGTACTTAAATTCATCGAAAAGCCACTTAGTATTGAAAGTGCCCCTGGACTGCTTTGAGACACGAACATTCTTGAAATTACATGTCGTATTTTTTCGCAAATAAATATGCTTTTAGTCACATTGATCATGAAAAATGTATATTGGGATTTTCAGTACAACTCAGTGTCAGTTGTGAGGAATGGTAAATGATGGTTAGAGCTGTGACATTATTTTTGTTTATAGTGCGAAATTTTGATTCCTTAAATCTTTATTTTCAATAATGCAACTGATAAATTTTCACTACAATTTTGTTATTCAAAAATACAGTTGCTCTTGGTGATGCTACGAGTATAATATGAATATGAATTATATTAGAAATCTATTTTCTCACTACTAGGAGGATTACTTGATGTATTCATATACCATCCAACGTTTATCTCACGAGTGAACGCATTGCTCAATCCACGGGTAAATTCATCAACTCTGGACAATGAGGGTGGATGCAGCGTATATGGTAAATCGATTGTCTTGTACACAGCGCACCTCGGTTCGAGTCCCGACCCCGCACATAGAATTAGAAATTTTTCATAAGAGATTTTTCTAACCCGAAGAGGCGAATGACCTTAACGTTAAAACCTCTATAATCGAAATTAAAAAACTCCGGACAAATTTGCACATTGAAGTGAATTTACACATTATTTTGTCTTTGAAATGAACTTGCTTATATATTTTTGAGAAATAGGTAATTGATTATTAAGTAAATTCACAAAATGTTTTCGGAATCAAAATCCTTGAATCACGCAGATGTGTTTGCATACCCGAATATTCAAAATCGGTTTAGTTTTGACCCTAAAAAAACCAGTAAAGCAATACTCTGTATGGAACGGTCTCATTTTTAGATAGTGGAAATTGGTAAGCGAAGAATGAAAATACAAAATGTTTAATATCTCCGCCGCTCGTGAACGGATTTTGACAATCTATAGCTTGTTCGAAAGGTATTTTCATAAGCTTTTTGTTTCTGTTTACTTCACGCGATATAGTTGCCTTATTCGAAAGTTATTCGCTTCAAACCAGCCCTGTTTTGACAAAATTACCCATATCTCAGAAAGTAAACAACATATCGAAAAACAAAAATAATAGTGTCAAATGGGAGCGTTAGGCCTTTCATTTGAAACTAGTTTCATTAAGATCGGTTCAGCCATTGCTGAGATAATTACATGACATTTTGTACATACATACATACACACATACACACACACATACAGACATTGTCTCAATTTGTCGAGCTGAGTCGATTGGTATATGTAACTCGGCCCTCCGGGCCTCGGAAAAAGTTTTCAAAGTTTGAGTGAATCCTATACATTTCTTTTGTAAGAAATGTAAAACATAATGTTCATTCTTCAAAAAAACGTCAATGAATATTAAAGAGGGGCCCTGGTCAGCCGTACGACGAAACTTAGTCGCGATACTCTCACATGAGCGCTGGACGACACTGACGTCCATCTTCCGGATAAAATTCCGGATCCTGGTGGTCAACTGCTTCGTATCCTTGGCCCGCCAATTATTTTCGTACACTAGGTCACTGGTCACAGGTCACATCAGCAGCATGCTCCTTTAAGAACATTATCAAGACACTCCTCCTGGTACACTTGTTGATTGATGGCCAGACCACTCGGCTTGAACCACGGCTTTGAAATCCCTGTGTCGGATATGGCGCTGTACAGCATAACTATTTTTCAAATTCATGCTTAAATTTATATTTTACTTCGGGGGTGTGGCCGACTTATCGCTGGAATAGTAGCTGTCATTTCCTGGAATGTGGGTCATCGAGCGCGGAAAGAAACTCGTCGTCCAGCACAAACGATCCCGCGGTAGTTCTTTGTCATCCACCAGCACTGCGATTTAACGACTCGACCGAGTCTTCTTCCGACAGATGATGTGCTACATGTTGAGAGTTTGCTGAATCAAGGTATGGGAGCAGTGATATTATCGGCCGGTGTCACGCAAACTCGTTCCGTCCTTGTTGTCGAACAGCTTTTTCAACGCTTCCTTCTTCTTCATCATCATTATCTTCCCCGGACGTCCGCTGCCGGCCTTTCACCCCACGCTTAGGGATTCCAGGATCCGGTAAACTGTATTCACAGGCACGTTTTCGTCTCGAAAGTGGTTCACCGTAAACTTTTTTCCACGATGACGATGCGTTTCGTAAAACCGTACAACACGCTTGCGGTGTGCTTGCTGTTTCAACGCCATCTTCGATTGAACTGACAGCACCCGAGCGAAAAGAAACATGCCACCCATTTCTAGGAGTCCAGAGTGCAATTCTCTTGGAGAGATGCTCTTTACTTTAATTACAGAAAGGTATTGAAATCATTCTCATTTTGTATTGAACACCCGTTAGTATGCGTCGGAAAAATTGTGTACAGCTTTGCCACCGGATTATCCATATAAAACACTCTAAAAAAGAATATCAGTCGATTTATTAGACTATCACGATTCAAATTATGCAAAATAGTTGCTGAAAAAACAATTGACCGGGCGAAATGGTGCCTTTGAAAAAGTGGTTGTCGTTTTTTCATAACGCAGTTGTGTTGCATACCCCAACACAGTATGGTAGTGTGCCGAAAAATCAACGCCACTTTTTCAAAAAGGTCCAGACGGCAAAGCTATAGACGCTCACCCAAAGTTCTTTGAAACTTAACTGACAACGGTTTTCGTAGCTCGGCAAATGAAATCTGTTTTACGGTCTCGATAACCGTCAACGCCGTTCTGGTAGTACGGATTCCAAACAACAGAACAATATTATACGGTTTAGCGAACCAGTGCGCAATAGAGTGATTTTAAACAGGATACGTCCCAAAATTTTTTCGCTATTTGGAACATGAATCCAAGCAGTCATGATGCCTTATCCACGATGTATGAAGTATGTGGTTTGAAGGTTAGTGCCGAATTCATGATGACTCCGAGATCCTTGACGTGAGAGTGTTTTGGAATTGTCTCGGGTTTAAAATCATTCTATTTAGATCACACCACGTACTAAAGCTCTCCAATTCACTCTGAAGAAACTCGATATCGGTTTTATCCCGAATTAGTCGAAAAATCGTCGGCGAATTAAGGGCGAGATCCTTGTAATTCGATAATGATGTAATTAAAGTAGAGGAGTAATAGAACTGGACCGAGATGGCATCCTTGTGGGATGCCGGGTGTAGCGAAGAATGGTGAAGATGGACAGTTCTTAATGCTGATTTGGAGTTGCCTTTCATCGAGGTAGGAACGAAACCAGCGCGGAAGTTGCTAATGAATTCCGAGTTTGTTCGGCTTTGCTATTGCGATATCATGGTTGATTTTGTCGAAGGCCGCAGATAGATCCATGTAGCATCGGTTTGCAATCCGTCGGTGAATCCATCGAGTACTTGACTATAATAATGTTAGGGCGAATGACTACTAGGGCGAATGAGCTACTTCAGCTTTAATGTACAATTCTTCTGTACCACATGCCGTATATGCTGGAACTGAATAAGAATAATTTTCAAATCGACGATACACAGTTCAAGCTTAAGTAAACACTTCACACGCACTAGCGTGGTAATTCTAGCGATTATGATTTCAAAGACCGTTGTACATCAACGCTTTAAAGTGAATTCATACTCAGTCATCTACACAGTGTGTACACTAAGAAGAAGATTAAATGTACTTTGAACAAGATTGCCATACCTCTGTAGTCATTAGAGATGGTCGGGGTCGGATTCTATAAATTAAAAATTCTTTGGTTCCGGTCGGATAAGGGTCGTTGAAATTTTAAACTTTTAAGATCGGGTCGGATCCGGGTTTTTAAAAGTTGGAATTACCGGTTGCGGATCGAGTCCGGGATTCGAACAAATCAAACCAAACCATTTCTTGTCGCTGTTTACGTCTAATCAACCTGTTGACCGTGGTCAAGGTTGTAAGATGTTTGGCTAAGCCCGTCCATTCTTGGCATAGTGTTGTATTGTAAGCTAGCTTCCGGCAATTTTAAAGGATATAGGAATGATTGATTCAAACTATTTATAAGCATCCGTTCAATATGAAGACAGCCCTGATAGTAAATTGGTTATAATTCGCAGCAACATATTTCAAGGTAGCAAACAGACCAGTCAAAACTGAGAGGGCCTATCTACTGTCACTTTTTTGTAGTAAGGTCAATGAACTTTACTATTGATATGAATTGCTAGTACATATAACTGTAGTAATTTTTTCCACTTTTGAATCGCTAGAATTCGTCGTATTTTCTGGTTTCAAAATATTTTTTTTATGTTCATGGAAACAATTTCTTCAGTTAAGAATCACAAACTGCTTGAAATATTTAGTTTTTGTAATAACACTTATGAGTGAGAATTCAGCAATAAGTTGTTCACAGCAAAAATTATTTTGCTATTTTGTTTTCATGCTAATCATAATTGAACTTTAATAAAACAACGCAAAGGAAATTTGACGGAAAATATTGGTTCAACTTTCCGTTTTGGAACATGAATTTCAAGATACTTTGAATCCGATTCTTAGGCCGCGGTTGAAATGAACACGTTGAACTGAAGAGGGCAAGAAATCAAAGCGATTTACGAGAAGTAGCTAAAATATTTATCATGCTGCTGAAATAAAGATTTACCCTTTTTTCATTTTTTTGTTCGACTTGTATGTAGTCACATTTTTCTCGGAAAACTAGAAGTGTCAGGGTCATTAGAAACAGGTTTAAAATCTTACGGACTATTTTTGGTGAAGAGGGACATGTATGTCTTTGCCGTGAGGCATGTTTTTATTTATTTTATTTATTTATGGTGGTAGACTAAAGCGATTCGTAGTAACTCTTCCTAAACACAACTCCTACCAGCAGAAGACAAAAGATAACGTGTCGTGTAAACTGGTGAGGCATGTCAATAGTATTTTACATATACTTTGTTACATGTTTAAAATTAACAAAAACTTTTTGAAGTAGAATACTCCTAATGTTTCATAACGGGGGCTCTGTTTCGAAAATTTCTGCTGCGTTATTTCCCCAGTTTTGAAATGCAAATAGCTTTCATTGTACTGAACGATATCACTACATTTTGCACTATATGATCGGAAATATATGCACGTATATTATATTTGATTCCGTAAAGTGCACTAAAATTTTATTTACGATCGTTGCCTTATGTATAAAGAATAGCATGTTTTATTCAGTTCGTATTCTGTTTCATTGCATTTTAGCCGAGAATGAAAGCTTCAGCGGTCGTTTTTTAGCCTAAATTGACAAACGAGTAAATAAAAACTAAACGGGTTTTTTCCTTAATAAACAAAACAAATTACCACCGTGTACAATAATGTCCAATAACAGCAAGTACTGAAATAATTGGCCGTTTTCTGCCTTGGTAATCAAACAAGCGGTTAAGAAAAATATTTAACTGTTTCTAGCCCTAATACATAAATAGCCAATATAGAAATTAGTGGCTATTTTCTGCCATAACAAACGAACAAATTCGTAATTAGCGATTAGCAACTAATGATAGAAAACACTGTACCTATCTTTTATATTCGACCGTTGCGAAACGAAGGTTAGTCCTTTTTTATGTTTCGTTCGGTCGTAGGCCCGCCCCTTTGGTGAACTATGTAGAATGAACCGAGTGGGGGATGTTTTGCAAAAGGCGTGTTATTCGTATTGCCTTCGTGACCACACACGTACAACGAGATCTCCGGTGTGACCATTACCCCAAGGATGGAGTGTTGCCTAACATCCAGGCCGTTCTGCTGCCAAAAAAGAAAAAAGAAAGGTCTCCGAAACCAAAATTGCATTTCTGGTCGAAAAATCCGCCCTTATCAGGGTGACTGTTTTCGTCACATAAAGAAATAATTGTATGCCCCCCCCCCGCTTCGTAGATGAATTTGACAGTATTGCAAACATCATCAAGCATATTTCGTGCATCAGTGCTAAAGAACCCCTGGCAGACAATTTCTTTAAGATGGTTATTGCGTTACTTCTCGACAGTGATCCATCGAGGATACCGAGACAGATTATGGCCCTTTTTATCTTTTGTGTTTTTTCAAACTCTGCACCAGCCCTAAGCGACCGTTCATAAACCACGTAGACCGAAATTTGAAAATTTTTAAACCCCCCCCCCCTCCCCCCTAGTAGATCTTAGTAGACCTTTACCAAACCCCCCACCCCTCCCACGTCAAAAGTCTACGTAGACTTTTAATTTTTTTAAGCTTTTTTAATATTAAAGAAAGGTTTTTCACATTGGTTTTTTGTCTATGATTGATGAAATCAATTAATACCAATTCAAGGTGCTTTCTAACGTTTGTGTAGTGGAATACTTCTTTTCAAGATTAGTCACTCAAATATATGTAAAAAGCTATATTGCTATAACTAGCTTAAATTTTGGCCGAAGTGCGACCTACACCAACAATGCAGAATTGACAAACACTTTTTGAGCCTACCTGGTACATTCAAAATTGGTAAATTATAAGAAACAATTACAAAATAATATTGTCGATGTGTACTATCATCTAGACTAAAATAATAATCCAAATATGCACACAAATTTCACTTTTCGTGAACAAATTCCAATATTTTTAAGATAATAAGATAATCTAAATTGCCTTATTTCAACGAAGCTTGAAGGGAACGAAGCTATTTAAATCCTCCCAAAAATATTTATTTTTCTTATGGAATTAATCACCTAAGAGTATTATGGCAAAGTATCAAAGTTTGACTACGAATATTTTCGAAGATAAATATAGTAGAACCGGTTTGCACGGAGTTAAAAAAAATTAAAAAAAACTTTGACTTTTTATGGTTCATGCATTTATTGGTCCATGCATGTCTGCTAACTTGTGGTGTCTCAGATGATTTCACAGCCAAAATCTTCCGCCGAGAGAAATTTTGGGCGATCGTCTTTGGAACTGTCATTTTATATTATTCCTAGATCAAAACTATATCAAAATATACGCAAGAAACATCACCGTGTGATGTTGTCCAAAAAACATCTTGGGTTCTGAGTTGAGTGGTCGCTTAACGAGTAGTTACCTCAATAGTGTACTAGCTTTGAAGTGTCTGCATAAATACTGAATAAGCCGATATATAATTAGTGATACGAGAATACCAAAAAATAAAAGTCTACGTAGACTTTTTCAAAGACCCCCCTCCTCCCCCCTCGTAGACAAACGTAGACTTTTGCCAGGCCCCCCCGTCCCCCTTATAAGTCTACGTGGTTTATGAACGGCCCCTAACTAACAATCAATCATTAACCTGTGCACGCTGGCGTGGCCGACTGGTCGGCGTGACACATCATTCCACATAATAGTCATGGGTGCGTTTCGACTTCGTCTCATCAGAAACCAACACTAACTTTTTGTCGGAATATGTTAGCGCCGGCTTGGCGCTAAATCCCTAAAAACTCAAACTTTCTGTTTCAATCGAACGACTGGTCGAACGTGATGTCTCGTACAAGCAGAAGTACTGTTTATGCCGATAAGACACAGTGAAGCCTAAACATGTCTTGGCTTAGCAGGCCTATGCGAAAGCACTTTGCTATCTTTCCCCCTGAGGAGAAAATTTGGGTAAATGAGACGAAGTCGTAACGCACCCTTGACTTTATTAATTTAGGATTTGTGCCCTTCACGTACAAAGACTGGTTTCACCCCAAGTGAGGTATTTAGGTGTATACCCAATTTTTCTCCTTAGGGGGAAATATAGCATAGATCATTCCACAGTGTAACGGCAGTGTTGGACACGGCACACAGTGGAGGTCATTGTGTGTCGATTTATCGGTCTACTTCGTCATCGTGCACAGGCTAATTAAATGAAGAAATGTACAAGTAGAAGCCTATTACTGGCTATTATGTTTATCTGTGTATGTGTTCGTCTGAATATTTGTGACAGCTGGACATGGAATGGATGCAGAACTGGCGTATATGATAGAATAGTGGGTAATCCTTCCGGTGTTAAATTTGTCCATTCCATTCGATTCATTCAGGTAGATCAAATTGGATAAATTAAGGTACAATTATTTACTGACGCAAACGTACAAACGCTCGTGGCCTTCGCGATAACACAAACCTGGTCACAAACGCGAACATGAAAATGCAATCATCCACACATACCTTCGCCCGCGATCTCGCCACCATTAAAATACTTCGGTAATTAAGTGAACGTTTTAGCACCTATAAATTTACAAACGCTGTCTCAAGCATTAACCCACCGCGCACGATCTTGAATCGTTCACGTGCGGAACTCACTATCATTGATCCTAGCAGCCTAGCCTTATGCTTTCAGAAGAACCAATCAAAAAATATGACGCTTGTATTCACTAGACAACACATTACATGGCGACGCTTAAGATCTTTACGATCATATACGCACACAAAAGCCCGCTATCTCGCAAACATAAAAACACCCCGGTGATTAAGTGAATCTTTTAGCACCAATAAACTTATAAACGCAGTATCAAGTGGGAACCTACGAACGCCCACGTTCGCGCGATAATGCATCGGTCACGTCTGGACATTTTTTACATCCTAGGCCAAGCCTTCAGTTGTATCAATAAAAAATGACGTTCATATTCACTAGACAACACGTTCCATGGCGACATAACCGGGAACTCTAGTGATATGGGATAACCGATTCACGGTCCGCGCGATCATTTGAAAAATAAACGCGAATATGCGATTAATAAATTTATACACACGAAATTACATACATGCTAGGCACAAATGACAAACACGTTAACATACAAATGCTCGAGACCTTCGCGATCATTCACGCTCAACTGTGCCTGCGATCTCGCCAACATGAAAACATCCCCGTGACTAAAACGTTTTAGCACTTGAAAATTTACAAACGCGGTCCCAAGAGTGAACCTACAAACGGCCGTGTTCGCGCCGATCATGAATCGGTCACGTCCGGAAGTCCCTTCTCTGCCCTAGCAGTCTAGGTTCATTTCTTCAGCTGGACCAGTAAAAAATTACGCTCATCCTCTAGTCAACACGTTCCATGGCGACATGATTGGGAGCTCTAGTTATATGGAAGACCTCACTCTCTTCTAGTATCTGAGCCGTAAACCGAAAATTAAGTATCAGATTCATGGTCCGCGCGCGGTCATTCAAGAACACATACGAATATGCGAATGGACACACGACTATAAACTCAAATTTATACATGCGAAGTAACATACACGCTGGCGTACGCGACATACAAACGCCCACGCGATCGAACACGTTAACACACAAACACTTAAGCCCCTCGCGATGATACACGCGATCGTGAGGTCGCTACGCTCGCATATATTTGAGGTGTACAATGAATATCATATTCAGAATCACGGCCAGCTGCAATTGGCCTTAAGCAATGCTTTTCCCGTCTCGTATGAAATTGTATCGTGTGATTCTGAGAGGAAGCCTTTCCGAAACCTTAGCTAGGGCAACTCTCGAAAAAAATTTAATGTTCACCGCTAGCCTATCAATAGTCCGTATAGCTGAAATATGAAAAAGTTTGCCATATATGTACCCTTTCCCCCTTACTTGTTATTTTTCTGTCTATAAAGTGAGACGAGACCCACAAAAACCCTATTTTTTAATTGAATAACAAATTTTATTGACGATTTCAATTATACCACTCTCAACCCCTCTTCAGAACAAGAGTTCACTCACCGATTTAATGCTGTGGCTACGATTTGCATGCATGCAACCGACAACTCTGCAAGTTCATCGTAAATATATGACTTCAGTCGCAAGTAGGTAATGTCAGAGCCATAATCGAAGTAAAGTAGAATACACATTTGGCTGTTAATACGAATGCTCCAATTTTTACTATCTTCTGAAAGAATTTATCAAATCCAGTTATTTCGGTATTTCTAATGGAAACACCGAAATAATTTATTAGGGGTAATGTTCGGCTTCCAGTCTTTGAAATATTTAGCAAACGGAATATTTACTTTTAGTTACTAGGATGAAAAGTAAATATTCCATTTGTTAAATATTTCAATGACTGGAAACCGAACATAACCCCTAAAAAGAACTCCACCAACAGTCGTTAGTTTTCTCACAAACACCGAAATAACGGTACACGTATATCGAATTTTCTGCTATTGCCAACTGATTTGTTTCATTATCATTAAATGCCCATTTTAGGGCTACCATATGAGAATCCATTTGTTCTAATATATTTGAATATTTTTGATTTCGATGTACGTGTATCGATATTTCGATATTTCCATTGGAAATAGCGAAGTAACTGGTTTGAATGCAGACTTCCAAACGAAAATAAAAATTACAGCATTCATATTAACAGCCTACCCTTCTTTTTATAAAAAAAATAGCAAAATGGCGGATCCTGTGCGGCACCGCCCCAGTTAAACTCATTCCGGAACCGGTTCGGATTTCTAAATGGAGCCATTATGGATTCCAAATCAAATGCAACAACCGATTCCGACTCAGAATCGGTTGTTGCATTTGATTTGGAATCCATACTGACTCCATTCAGGATTCCGAATCAAATTCCGAATGGTTTGACCGGGTCGGAACGGGCCATTTGAACGATTGCAACCATGGTATCTTAACTTTTCATCTGAAGTAGAAATAATCAATTGATTATTAATTGGTAATCTTGTAATTTGAATGACACTAAATTTAACAAACAGTTTGTCGAATTTTACGTCATTGATTGATTATAAAATATTTTTAAAAAACTTTTTCATTAATTGGATAGCGTCATACACAAACCAAAACATCAATCTACAAAACACTTCCTTTTTATTACCGACTATAAGTAAGTTCTACTTTTTTTCGATTCCAAGGTGCTGTATCAGTTTTGCAGACTCATGCGATAAGCATTTGACAAAAAGCCAAAACAGCCTGACTCCTGCGATACAATACAAAGGGTTAAATCGTCGAAAAAATCTCACATATGACGCTATTCCACGCTTTTCTAAACTTTCTTCCTTCGCAGTCCTCCTTGAGTACAATGGCTCTTAAGATTAAAAAAAAACTTAATACTTCCAGTCCCTTGCTAATTAAATATCGTTGAAAAACTACAAAATACATTTTTGTGATTCTACCATTTTTTATAAGAGCCTAGCCCTAGGGTATATAAGACATTCACAGTATGTTTGTGAATGAAACAAAAACACACCTTTGCGGTCATTAGCATTTTTGAACATGCGTGGACGATATTATTTTTTATGATATCAATACACAACAAACTCATAAATCATAATAAAGACTCTCAACTGCAATGCAAGAAAATTTCGTTCCAAAAGTTACAAACGATACTACAATTACAGAAAATGTCGAATATTAACTGCACGTATGCTATTCCATGTCGCATGTTTCATAGTCACTAAAGTAATAAATGCGGTAAATCACGCTTCATGATATGGAAATGGAAGATATTAAAAATCGGAGCTCAGCATTTGGCACTGCTACAGCTTTTGCGCTTTTGGTAAAAATTTCCAACAATGTTGATTTGTTGGCTATTCATAAAATTCCAAGGAAAGGCAAGCCAACGATTTTGAGTAATCGTTAATTAAAATAATAACCGGTACCAATCAACAGGTCAGCATGGAACCTTAAAATTACAGTGCTACTACAACATCAAAGTTAATTGTAATGGACTTCAAGAGCACTAACCTGGCGTAATTCTCCAACCATCACATAAATAACACTTCTTTAGCATAGTAAACTGAACAAAACAAATTGTTGCACCAAACCGGCCGATCTGAATAAACAATTACGAACGTGGCGCGACGTTGCACAAAAATTATGCACTCTTCCGCAGTGTTTTAATTTGAAGTCAGACTGAAGCACTATGAAAATTTGCTCACCCTTCGTGTAAACAACCCCAAACAGTTTGGCATAAATAGACAACTCTCCCGCTTTTTTTCGACACGCTGCGGCAATGGCAGCAAACATTTCATTCACGAGTATGATTATTCTTTTCACACTTCTTGCCAGACGGAGCGGACTTTCCCGTGTAAGTGTTTTACGGTTATTTATGATAAATGAAAATTTCATCACACCTCGCTGTTGAGCCAGGGAAATGCCGTAACATGGTGCATTTTCGATCAGCAGGTACGGACTTCCAGAGCAACCGAACTGTGGCATACGGTTTGATTCATTGGTTGTTCAGATGATACCGTATCCTTAAATATGAAAGCACCCCGCCGATATGACCAGAGACACTACCACGAACGGTATATGCAAAAGGAAACGTACAGCACGATCATGCATTCGAAATATTTGAAACATGTGCGATGGCGTATTCAACAGTATATGGCAACTTCTATTTTACTCATAAGTGGCGAAACGTGAATACTTCTGGCTGAATAAAGTATCACAAATGAGGTTGAAATTCGTGTCACTTTTAAAATTACTATGAACCAGTACATAATTAATTGTTTCCCTTGTTCGGAAACCAAGTTTTATTAATTTCGATTAAATTTGGAATGCAAAAAAAAGTGTGAAAAATCAAGCATTTCGTTGAAAATTCCGTTGAGAAAAAAAATCGAAATTCACTAATAAAGGTCACAGCCTTCAACTTCATGGAAACCAAATTATCTCCCTCCTTTTTATACGGTTCGCTTCAGACCCCTCGAGACGCCATCGTCATAAATCATTATAGTTGCGAAATAATTATCTCCCACCGAAACCACCGAAGCAAACGGATAAAACACAAATTTCAGATTCAATAAACCCCCTGGAGACCTACCGGAAAATCAGGATCGAATAGCGAATTTAGTATGAACAAAATAAAAACAACCACCAGCACCACACCAACAATCCAATGATCGGAAAAATCAGCTTCTCTCACCAAAGCGGCAATCACAGCAGGAAAAATTTAACTGTCTCGGAGTCACAATTCACAACCCACCCCTCGAGCTCTATGCCAACCCTGATTATCCGCATCCATTTTGGGATACGCGCCATAGTAGGATGCTAGTGGCGACCCCCTTTGCCCCGGATTGTGTCATTGGCACTATAGCCTTTGCAAACGGAAGTCAAAAATAAAAACACATCGAGAAAGCGAAACGATGATGATGGAATAAGGTGGTCTCCAGAGGTCATTTTGTTGGAATTCTCACCGGTGTCCTGAATCATTATTGACGCTGCATTCAATGAAGCTGGCAATCAGTATCGAAATGGACTAGCCCGTACTGATGGTGGAATCATTCGTTATACGATTCTTACAAGTTATTCCGAACAATTATATTTACAATTCATATAGTAATTTATTAACGTAGGATGACAATATCATTATAAGAATTACTAACATCTGTCACGCAAACATCGAACATATGAAAAACACGCAAATTGGCACACCGTTTGCAGGCAATTTTTTAAAGTACGATAGATACAACAAAAAAGGATATCATGACAAAGAGGTGAGAAATTCTGCAATCATCTTTCTACGAGCTTCTTAATGATGGACCGGCTATGAGATGTTTTAGTTCTTTTTTCTCAATTCTAGGTACCGACACTTACAGCATAGCTTCAGGAGTTGTCTTCCACTCGTCGAATGTCACCAATGCGGTCGTAATGACTATTAATATCTCATCTTTTTGCCTGGATTGCCTTCTTGAATGGGGACAATTTTTAATCCAATATTTAACTGTCACCTTTATATAATTTCACAAGTCACATCGACAATCAAAAATATGTGCATTGTTTTAGATAAAAGTGATTTTCACTCGTTTTCTGTATTATTCTGATAATAACACTAGAAACATTCTTCTCTTCTTTGTATTACAGTAAATCTTGCAAAAATCAGAGCAGAAAACTGTGGACAGGAGGAATTGGCGAGATGTGCACGACCCTTTCAGGTGCTACAGTCTTCAACGGATCTGTCGATTGCTACTAAGAAGGAGGAGTTGGATAAAATTTGCCCGTGAGTATTATTCCACGTTATCAATACCTTGTGAATGAAAATATTTAAGCTCACAATTAAAAAAGTTAATTTTTCGGTTGAATGAAATATGCCATATGCAAGATCAATTTCAAGAAGAAATGGCTGGCAATTACAAAACGTAATATTCCCTTAACCCTTTATAAGGCCCAGAATTCAGTTTGAATTTGAGAGCTTGTGCGAAAAGCCCTGGCTGCTACTCCGTTATCGATTTGAGATAGCCAGGAATCAGTAGATAATTATGCTTGGGGATAGCGAAACATCTTTCAATGCGCAATGGTAATCTTTATGTTAAATGTTTTATTAATATGCTAAATGCTTTATTAATCAATACCGGTGCCGGCCAGGCCCGAACGTAAATCGCGGAAGGAAAGGGAAGGAATGTTAGTCCGATACTTGCTTTTGCTAGAGGTCGTATATACTACTGCGCACTCCATAAGTATCACGGGAGGAGGAGATATTTATTAGTAAGTATAGAAGTTGGATTTTACATCTACTTTACCGACGCCAGAGAGATGCATCCACTATCTGAACTACATATCGATCCATCAACTCATGGATCGAGGACCAACGGCTTTACTTCCCTTCCGAAGGAAGACGTGACCAGAGATTTTTTCACCTCAGAAAAATCTCAACAACCTCGGCTGGGATTCGACCCAGACCAACTGGAATGAGTGTCGGTCACGCTTACCACTCACTGGCGCCGTCGCCTTTTATAAGACCCAGAATTCAGGGCTATTACTGAATGTTATATGAATGGATACACGGTTCTTTCAATTAGTTTAGAACATATTTATATTAATTTCGTTATAAAAACTGCTTTGAAAAAGGTGGCAATGTACTTGCTCGCTAAAAACATTTCATGGAACACTATTTCTTAAGAAAAGTATAGGGAGAAACCCATACAAAGCTTATGCTAGCTGCCGTCATGCCAGTTTTTATGTAATCATTTTTATAAGTTATTTACTGTTTATACTTCCACCTCTATGTAGACATGTAAGCAGAAAATTTTGCGCGGGAGGAAGTATTTGATTTTATACGTTTCTTTCAAAAAGAGGGGAATAGCGACCTTCAAATTTTGAAGATCTTTTCTCAGGTCTGGAGTATCAAGTCTTTTGTACCAATTGACACAGCTTAACAAATTGGAAAAACATCTGTTATCGAGAAGGAATCTTCAATAGACACCGCTACCTGCTGGCTCGTGGTAACGCGGGATTCTTACTGCAGGGTTGTGTAGTGAACTTGCCAGCTAAGCCTATTATTCCTTTCCCTTTCTTCAAATATCGTCACCTGCCGAGACGCGGACCGATCCAGAGGTGCTGACTGTAATGACTTACATCTGTTTACAACTACCTTCCAAAGATTCGTATCTTTCTAGGTGCAACCCGTTCCCATTTATCTGCTAACTAGGGCTGAGAGTTCTCCGGCAGCGGAAATTCTCCTGATGCCGATGCCCGTTTTCGCCATTTAGCTCTCAGGCACTCCGACGGACAGATCACCGGCAGTGATATTTATCAGTTTTGGGTAGCCGACTTCGTGTAGTTCGGTGTTGTTTTAATGCTTAGCTGTTGTTGCAAACTCGTGTTACTATCATGCTAATATCGAAACTTGTCGAGACGTGAACCGATCCGGAGATGCCAACTATTTAACTTACATCTCTGGGTTTGACATTTTACGTGACAAAACCGTTTGCAGTATATTTTTTCCTGGTTAGGAAAATTTCAAAATTAATTCAAAACCATTATGGGAACTATGAATAAGGAACCAGTCGCCAAGGCATAAATGGATCCATGAATCATATTCATAGTTTCGTGAAATAGTTCCCTTACAAATATAAACCACTTTATGCCTTTGTTTAATTTAGACAAAAACATTTTTTACAAAAACAAATACTGGCTGTTAACTTGAGCTACTGCTTTTCATTTGAGCAGTCCCGATATAAGTAGTATCCGTAAAACTGAAATTGTTGAATTTAGTATTATTGGACTCCGCTGGAACAGCGCTGCCAGGGACAGTTGAAAGGTGAAAAATGATATTTTCATATAGCTTCGTTATCTTGGAATAATATTGAAAACTGATAAAACTTATCGATTTATTCTATCTCTGACTAGAGAGAAGAATTGTATTGCGTCGCTGTTGTGCTATCTTATGACAAGCGCCATTTTGCACATTTCGAGAAAAACGATTTTTAAAGTTTGAGATTGAATATCTTGAAATTTATAAATAGTGTAAACAATTCAATGAATACAATAGATGCTGCTATCTGTCCTGTATTAATCTCTTAAATATTACGTAGATCGGTTGACTATGTTGCGAGTTTTTACAATAAATGTAAACAAAAGTCGCACTCACACGTGTCATAGGTGTGTATTGATGACAAAATTTGTATGGCGTGTCATAATCGTGCATGGAAAATTTTCCATAGAAAAAAATCATCAATTATAAACTTTTATTCATATCTTTGGCTTCCTTTGGACTATGCACAATCGGTGAGATGCATTTTGAAGGAAATGAGTCAGGGAATCTAGAAAAAATAATTATTTTTGCATACAGTGTTGCCAAGTATGCTATATTTCCAGTTTAAAACTTAAATTGCATTTTTCTCACAATTCTTGCATTTTTTGTTTTGAAAATGATTATGCCATTGTGTTTCTCAGATAGTTTCACATATAAAAACATCTTATACATCAAGATAATTTGAGCCAATTCCCAGACACAGTCACTTGAAGCAAAAAAAATTCTCAGCACGTTTCTCGCTATATCTCAGTAACCGAGCAGAATGTCAAAATTCTGTAAACGCCACTTTGTAGAGATTTTTTAGACAAGTAATGTGGGATATCTAACTCAGTTCACCCCAAAATGGCGTTTGTCATAAGATAGCACAACAGCGACGATTGAGCATCGAAAGATAAATAGTAGCAGCTTCTAGCACTGCAGAAGAAGCACCTATCTTGATCAAAACAAGTGTTTCGCTTTCTAGGAAAAATAGTTTTGGAAGCCTAAAAAAGTTGGGTATGAAAGGGTTAAGACAACGCACAAAAATGAAAGTGGAATCGACGGTATCCCATGATTTTGTGAACTATTCGCGAATACGATCAAAAGATTGTGATCAAAATACTCTGAATCAGGAACCTGTTCACGGAGCAACTTTGGATGCATTAATAATAATCTACTACTAGTTCAAGACAATGGCAGCGGTTAGGGGTATCTTCTTAATACGTAATTTTTTTTTTATTCATTTCGTTTATTTGATAGGCACAAATGCGTTAGCTTGGCGGTGCCAAATTCTTACATTTTGGATACCTTAAAACTAGGAGGTTACAATGTTGAAATATTTTTTTTATAAAAGAGAAAAAATTACAGCTATCTTAAGACTAGAAATAAGATTCTATATACAAGAGAGGGGGCAAAAGATTTTTTTTATGAACAATTTTCAAACAAGGAATTCAGTTTGATATACAAGAGGGAGAGTAGTTTTTTACGAAATATTTTACAGTTATCTTAAAACTAACAATATAGTTTGGTACACAAAAGGGGGAACAAATATTAATGAGAAATTTCACAGATGTTTTAAAACCAGGGATACAGTTCTATTTACAAAATGGAGGACAATAGTTTTAACAAAGAGTAAAAATTGCAGCTATCTTAAAACTAGGAACACGGAATACAAATTTGATTTTTTTATCGGAGACTTATGCTTGGTGAAGATATTCAGAGGGGGGTTTATTTTCAAAATCGGTGTAGCAGCAGTTGTATCAAGGGCAGGGGAGAGAAGCCGTAGATGGTGACCGGTAGAGAAGAGCAAAACTTGCAACTTTCGGGCAAACGGGGAATCAGCGAAACAAGTTAGCGCCTCAGTCTAGTAGGTCGGATTGGCGGATGGTATTCTTCGGACCCGCGGGTAATCCTTCAAAAGTCATCGGTCCTCGAGTCGCTTTCGCTTCAGTTTCCGTAGTGGTAAGGGCGACGGCGGTTACATAGTGGCACTCTGGAGGTGATCGCTTCCACAAGGCAGGAGGAAACTTCTAAAAACGAGAAATAAAAGAGAGGGGCTAAATTGGGATATTTATCGTTTTTATGAAAGTATAAATATAGGGAAGATCGCGATTTGCCAGCATATCTCGAACTGGGACATTGGATGGTATACCTCGGGCCCGAAGGGAATCCTTGAACTGAGACCTGGCGTCCAAGTACCCGGCGCACACCCAGACAACGTGCTCGATGTCGTGATAGCCCTCGTCACAAGCGCACAGACTACTCTCAGCAAGCCCAATATGCCGCAAATGCGCATCCAAGGTGTAGTGGTTGGACATAAGTCGGGACATTACACGAATAAAATACCGACCCACATCCATCCCCCTGAACCAAGGCTTCGTTGATACCTTTGGGATAATGGAATGTAACCATCGTCCAAGTTCACCATTGCTCCACGAGGTTTGCCAACTGTTGAGTGTCCTCTGACAACAAATACTGAAAAATTCGTTGTAGCAGATTGGTCTTTCGTATATGTCACCATCTATTGCGCCCACCTTTGCTAATGAGTCGGCCTTTTCATTGCCCGGGATAGAGCAATGAGAAGGGGAACCAAACAAATGTTTTTTTTTCTTTTTTTATTTCGATTACAGAGGTCTAAACCTTAAGGTCATTCGCCTCTTCGGGTTAGAAAAATCTCTTATGAAAAATTTCTAACCCTATGTGTGGTGTCGGGACTCGAACCCAGGTGCGCTGCGTACAAGGCAATCGATTTACCAACTACACTACGTCCACCCCCTAACAAAACAAATGTAATCTGATAAGATTTTTCAGATAACATACACAAGGACTCCTGTATCTTCCCCAGAAAATACGGGAATTGCTTTTTAGGCTTCACCGCACGAAGAGCCTCGATAGAGCTGAGGCTGTCCGAAACGATGAAGTAGTGATCTGTGGGCAGAGTGTCGATGATCCCAAGGGTGTACTGAATTGCAGCTAACTCTGCGACGTAAACTGAAGCGGGATCATTGAGCTTGAATGAAGCGGTGATAGTATTGTTGAAGATACCGAAGCCAGTGGACCCATCGAGATTTGATCCGTCAGTGTAAAACATTTTGTCTCAGTCGACTTCTCGGAATTTATTATAAAATATATTGGGGATCACCTGCGGGCGTATATGGTCCGGGATTCCACGAATCTCTTCCTTCATGGATGTGTCGAAGAATACAGTAGAATCAGAAGTATCTAGGAAACGGACACGGTTGGGAGTATACGAAGAAGGATTAATGCTCTGTGCCATGTAGTCGAAGTACAAGGACATAAATCGGGTTTGAGAATTAAGCTCGACTAGGCTCTCGAAGTTTTCAATCACCAACGGGTTCAGAATGTCGCATCGGATGAGCAATCGATATGAGAGTTCCCAAAATCGATTTTTTAGCGGAAGAACGCCTGCCAGCACTTCGAGACTCATCGTATGGGTCGAGTGCATACAACCCAAGGCAATGCGCAAGCAACGATACTGGATTCTCTCCAGTTTGATGAAGTGTATGTTCGCAGCGGAGCGGAAACAGAAATACCCGTACTCCATCACCGACAATATCATTGTTTGGTATAACCTGATCAGGTCTCCTCGGTGGGCACTCCACCATGTTCCAGTTATTGTCCGAAGAAAATTGATCCTTTGTTGGCATTTCTGTTTCAGATACCTAATGTGACATCCCCAGGTACCTTTAGAGTCGAATCAGACCCCGAGATATTTAAATGTGAAGACCTGATATATCGTTACACCCATTAATAGAAGCTGGAGTTGCGCCCTCACGCTTCCTAAAAAAACAACAAACTCAGTATTCTCCGTGGAGAACTCGATACCCAGCTGAAGAGCCCAAGCAGACAAATTGTCCAAGGTATCTTGTAATGGTCCTTGCAAGTCGGCAGCTTTGGGCCCTGTAACAGAGACCACCTCGTCGTCTGCAAGTTGCCTTAGCGTGCATGAATTGGCAAGACAATCGTCAATGTCATTAACACGTAAACTTATACACGAGCTCTAAGAATAGTTCATGACTATTATACTATAATTCAAAAACTTACTCATAAAACAAAAATGGATACATAAATAATATTTATAGTTTGGAGAATTTGTTCACGTGAAAATATGATGCACATGAATTAATTGCATATGAATATCATGAAAGTGGATACCTGTTTTATAGCTTTGAAAAAAAAAATCAGGTGCACGAATAGCAAATTGTGACCAAAATATACTGTGAATTAGGAATTAGTTCACAAGTCAGGAATGAATCCATGAACAATATTCTGGATTGAATGAAATAGTCCACTAGCAATAAAGATTTTTTATTTTGTAAACTAATTCACACCCTTCAAAACCCAGATCATGATCAAGATAGAATGAATTATGTAATGCTCATAAACCTATGAATAAAATCGTGAATCAACATATAGTTTATGAATAATGTTCATGAAGTTGAGAGCTATTTAACGGACAGAAACGAGAATCGAATATGGCGTAGTGGAAATCGTGACTCATGTTTAGCTTGAGCTTGAAGGACCACCCCTGGTTGCTACTTCGTTATTGATCGGGACTAGCTGAAATTGCACAGAGAATCAATTGATGGCAATATCTGGGAGTAACTAATCATCATCCAATGTACAACTTCTGGTAATCCCAAGTTGTTTATTGATCAATACCAGCGCCGGGCAGGCCCGAACATAGATCGCAGTAGGAAAGGGAAGGAAGGTTAATCCGACACTTGCTTTTGCTGGAGGCTGTATATACTACTGAGCACTTCACAAGTGTCAAGGAAGAAGGGAGATTGTTAGTAAAGATAAGGATTCCAAAATAGCTTATGTGTGTGTCACCAACACATACATAAGTTATTTAAAGAACGATTTGTTGCTAATATAACGCATAATTTTACATGATTTTTATATATGTAGTTTTTAGCGTTTCGGATTCTTCGCATCAGTAACTAGCACCATCTTGGTACCAGTTAGAGGGTAAACCCAAACTAGTACAAAAAATTAGCATTAGTTAAACTCTCAATTCTAAATCCCAAACCATGTTGCATAAACTAATCAACTGGCAGGTTCCGAGTGATGTCTCGGAAGACAATGCGAATCAAAACGCCTGGCACTATACAAAAAAAGGAAATGCTTTTTTGTGTAGGAGGCCACTATACCTAATTTAAAATTAGTTTTTAGCATTTCGGATGTTCCTCATCAGTAACTAACTCATCTAACCGTAATTAACTCATTTAACTTGTACCAAGATGGCGTTAGTTACTGATGCGAAGAATCCGAAATTCTAAAAAACTAATATTTTTGGATCTTATCGTTGAAAGGAGATTCTCTGCAACTTATGATTGAACATAAATGACACTTATTATGTGTTTGCTCCTGTTTGGCCCTTCATATAGTGATAATATAAACGTCGCTTGATATCATCATTGAATCTTTGCTGTTAAAATCACCTGAAGCCACTGGAGTATTCCATGCCATGATGGAGAGTTACTATATCATAATCATCATCATAATGACTACTAAATTCTACTGTATTCTTCGACACATCCATGAAGGAAGAGATTCGTGGAATCCCGGACCATATACGCCCGCAAGTGATCCCCAATATATTTTATAATAAATTCCGAGAAGTCGACTGTGACAAAATGTTCTACACTGACGGATCAAATCTCGATGGGTCCACTGGCTTCGGTATCTTCAACAATACTATCACCGCTTCATTCAAGCTCAATGATCCCGCTTCAGTTTACGTCGCAGAGTTAGCTGCAATTCAGTACACCCTTGGGATCATCGACACTCTGCCCACAGATCACTACTTCATCATTTCGGACAGCCTCAGCTCCATCGAGGCTCTTCGTGCGATGAAGCCCAAAAAGCAATTCCCATATTTCCTGGGGAAGATACGGGAGTCCTTGTGTACGTTATCTGAAAAATCTTATCAAATTACCTTTGTTTGGGTCCCCTCTCATTGCTCTATCCCGGGCAATGAAAAGGCCGACTCATTAGCAAAGGTGGGCGCATTAAATGGTGACATATACGAAAGACCAATCTGCTTCAACGAATTTTTTAGTATTTGTCGTCAGAGGACACTCAACAGTTGGCAAACCTCGTGGAGCAATGGTGAACTTGGACGATGGCTACATTCCATTATCCCAAAGGTATCAACGAAGCCTTGGTTCAGGGGGATGGATGTGGGTCGGGATTTTATTCGTGTAATGTCCCGACTTATGTCCAACCACTACACCTAGGATGCGCATCTGCGGCGTATTGGGCTTGCGGAGAGTAGTCTGTGCGCTTGTGACGAGGGCTATCACGACATCGAGCACGTTGTCTGGGTATGCGCCGGGTACTTGGACGCCAGGTCTCAGTTAAAGGATTCCCTTCGGGCCCGAGGTAGACCACCCAATGTCCCAGTCCGAGATATACTGGCAGATCGTGATTTCCCCTATATGTCCCTTATTTATACTTTCATAAAAACGACAAATATCCCAATTTAGCCCCTCTCTTTTTATTTCTCGTTTTAGAAGCTTTCTCTTGCCTTGTGGGACCGATCAGCTCCAGACTGCAACTATGTAACCGCCGTCGCACTTACCACTACGGAAACTGAAGCGAGAGCGACTCAAGGTCCGATGACTTTTGAAGGATTCCCCGCGGGTCCGAAGAATACCATCCGCCAATCCGACCTACTAGACTGAGGCGGTAATCTTTCGCTGATCTCCCGTTTGAGCGAAAGTTGCAAGTTTTGCTCTTCTCTCCCGGTCACCATCTACGCTTTCTCTCCCCTGTCCTTGATACAACTGCTTCTACAGCCCCCCTCTGAATATCTTGACCAAGCATAAGTCTCCGCTAAAAAAGTTCAAATTTGTATTCTGTATTCCTAGTTTTAAGATAGTTGTAATTTTACCTCTTTGTTAAAACTATTGTCCCCCATCTTGTAAATAGAATTGTATCCCTAGTCTTAAAACACCTGCGAATTTTCTCATAAATATTTGTTCTCCCTTTTGTGTACCAAACTATATTGTTAGTTTTAAGATAACTGTAAATATTTCCTAAAAATTATTACTATTGAATTCCTTGTTTTAAAATTTTTTCATAAAAAAAATCTTTCGCCCCCTCTCTTGTATATAGAATCTTATTTCTAGTCTTAAGATAGCTGTAAAATTTTTCTTTTTTAAAAAAATATTTCAACATTGTAACCTCCTAGTTTTAAAATATACACAATGTAAAAACAAAAGAATTTGGCACCGCCAAGCTAACGCATTTGTGCCTATCAAATAAACGAAATGAATAAAAAAAAATCATAATGACTACATTTTCGTTTTAGAATTTCACACTGCTATAATTTCTTCCTCTGACTACAGCAGTAATGTTAAAATTAATGCAATTAATTTTTAATAGAAACCAGGAAAAAACCATGAGTCCACGTTTAGCTTACATTATAGAGGGGAAGCGTGGTACATTGTGCAGAACTACTTTAATAGGTACAGTCGGGTCACCTACTGCGCGGATTCCTTTTTCACACCCCCAGTTAATCGTCTAGTAGGAGACCCGACTGTATACCTACATAATCCGTTTTTGTTCAAACAGCAAAACTCACGATGACTGAACTACCATGCGCTTCCATTCAGTGGCTATTTGTTAAACGAAATATTGCATACAGATTTAATCAAGAATAAAATCAATATTTTTGTTATCTACGTGACATAATGAACAATATAATCTCAATTTTCACTACAACACAAAGTATCTGCTCTGGCATAACTAGCACTAGAAGAGTGAGTTGCCCCAGACCGAGTATCAAAGTGATAGTTTATAATCCTTTTATGACAACCCACCCTTATTCAAAATTGCCGCAAAAATTGTATTATTGCTCAACTTTTAATAGCTTAAACGATTTCACAACTGTCACGTCAGAACATAAACATAATTCCAAGCCTTAATGATTCAGAACGAAAAAAAATGCCGACACACTCATCATCCGGTGCAGAAAACTACTCCCCAGCCCGGTTAGTGTTGCATACTTTCAGACTTTTGTAGAGCAGTAGTCATTCATTTCGTTCGCTCGCTTGCCTTTATATATGCTCATAAATCCCCCAAACGTGACATTGCCTTCTCTTGGTAACACTTTTTAGCAGTCCCTCATTCAACCGACAGAACGCGCTCTGGATGCCCCTTTATGTAAAGAGGAATGACTTTTGTTAAATGTTTCAATCTATTTCTCAAGACATCGAGTTTGCTATTAATTATCGTAATACTTCCTTTGACCAAATGACAAACTGTTAACTGTATCAACTCCTCCATTTTTTCCCTTTACTTGCAGTGATTTAAATACCGGCCTGCAATGCATCCGCAGCTACACCAGGCGCTGCATGACCATGGAGCAACGAGATCGCTTCAATAAACTCTATAATGGCACCCATCAGTTCGTGCGAGATCTCTGCAAGGAAGGTCCCTATCAGAACGAATTCCTATCGCATGCTCCCTGTCTGCAGCGGGTCAAGCCAGACTACGAGGTATGCGGTCGCAAGTATCACAACACGGTTTCGGTCATCACTCAACAGCAGCAACAGCACCAGAACCATCAGGCACGTCACGAGCGGCATCATCAGCAGCAGCAATCGAACTATCACACCACGTCCGGCAGGGATGCAGAGGATGATGTGCGGACGGTTTGCTGCTCTTTCATCGAGTACTTGGACTGTTCCGAGAGTGCGGCGAAAAAAACGTGTGGATCGGATACGGCGAGATTCACGCGAGGGTTTTTGGATAAAATGTCCTCTACACTGATTAAGGTTAGTTTGGAACCGGCTTTAATGTCTATCAGTAATGAGTACTGCAAAAGGAATGTGCGTTGTTTGCAGGCAATGAATTTTTTATTTGTGCAACATTTTAGTGAAGTTGGATCAAATCCAACGTGTGGATTACGAGCCACAAATCGATTGAGGTCGTTTTTTTTTTGGAAACCCATAACTTTTTTCTAAATGTTTGAAACCTTTCGATATTTGTTTCGACCACATGATGCAAGGTCCCAAATATATTTATTTTCCGGATATTTCAAAAAACAATTACTATAATACATATGCCTAGACTAGTAAAATCTTGCTTTTTTGAAACCTTGTTTCATATGCTTGAACTCTACCAAATTTCAAAACTTTTCGAGCATTCAAAAAAAACTTATGAATATGTAAACAAAACAGACTGACAAATACATGTATTTTTCATATAAAAGCCAAACGTTTTGAGGTAAAAGCATAATTACACTCAGATAGTCTTTTAACCCTCCGGAAGTCGCGCTTATGGTCCATTGAACGAGCAGCCGCTGGTGTCCTACAACGATTTCGCTAGATTTTTAGAGCAGCATGCACTCAGTGCACTAGCGCGACTGCCGGAAGGTTAATATCGAAGATCACCTTTGAAAACTACGACATACTTTTAAACATAACAAAATTCGGAAATTCTTTGTCCAAATTTTACGTTAAAAAAAAAGTTTGATCGAAAAAAGTTTTTAAACCTATTAAGGCAATGCACAGTGGTCCCAAAGAGCAAAAAGGGGTTTTTTTAGATTGCGTCAAAACGGTTGACTTTAGCAATATGGTGTCTTTGAGAAAGTTTCTTGGAGTAGAACTCCCCTTCTTTCTGTCTTATCAGATTAATGATTAATCCCTCTAATAGTGAGTTACGAAATTTATTTTCTCCAATAATTCAGATAGACAAATACTTACTTCTGCAAAGTTGTAGAGAAACTCGTTACAAACATTTTACCCGAAGACTTCAACTCTCTATCTTTTAAGGTTTTTGAGATATGGGACATTATTTGTAAAAGACCCCTTAAAAACAGTTTTTTCATCATAAGTTTTCTTCTAGATTTTTTCTATTATATAAATGTTCTAGAACATTGTTTGGACTATTAAACTGCATTACTTTGCCGAAGACGGAAACTTGCTATCGCTAGTATGTGTGGAGATATTCACGTTTTTTGATTGAAAATAGCTCTTTTTCCAATGCCGATAACTTTTAAACGGGCAAAAATGGGCAAACCACTTTGTAAACAAATTAAAGTGCGAGAAAAGCACAACAAATGCTGGAAAAATCAGATCTCCCCAAGGCGGCCCTCTATGGAAATACTTGAGCTGAAGTTTGTCTCATCCCGTCATCAAATGCAATTGATTACTCGCCGTTTGGTTGCACTTGCGCCATTGTTATGAAGTAGGCGCAAGGGAATTGTCAGTTTCCGGTGTCAGGCGTATGCATTGAGTTTTTGAACAACTGTAACTTTTGACCCAAGCAAACAGAAGTTCGGATAATACTTAAAAAGCACACTTTAAAATTCACAAAAAGTTCTTAGCGAACTTTCAAGCTGCTCAAGCTTTAATAGAACTGCTTAACCCGCTATTAGAACATAAAACGTATTGCAAAATTACTTAAAACGAGAAGCTTATGTAGTTCCTTTATATCAACTTTTGGTTGCTTGGGTATTTACTAAAGACGTGCTTACAAAAGAAAGAAAGGATAATTATTACGACTTTAACCCTTTATTTCAGAACTAACAGTAGGGGATGGGTGTAGCGTAGTTGGTAAATGGATTGCCTTGTACGCAGCGCACCTGGGTTCGAGTCCCGACCCCGCACATAGGGTTAGAAATTTTTCATAAGAGATTTTTCTAACCCGAAGAGGCGAATGACCTTAAGGTTAAAACATCTATAATCGAAATAAAAAAACTAACAGTAATATATGGTGATGTATTTAATGCCGGAACAGCTCTAGTATGGACAAACTTAGGCTCTAGTATTTCCATAGCGGGCCGCCTTGGGGAGATCTAATTTTTCCAGCATTTGTTATGCTTTTCTTGCACTTTAATTTGTTTACAAAGTGGTTTGCCCGTTTTTGCCCGTTTAAAAGTTATCGGCATTGAAAAAAGAGCTATTTTCAATAAAAAAAACGTGAATATGTCCACACATACTAGCGATAGCAAGTATTTACATGACAATCTGGCGTATTTCTCAATCAACGCAATATATTCATATACAGGTACAGTCAGCAAATATGATGAAAATCCTGCTCAGAATTCTGACAAAATTCTGTTCAGTATTTTGACGTAATCTTGTTGTAAAAAGACACTGCCCCCTTCAACTTTGTAATGTTACTTGGCTCAATGAAACCAGTTAATACTTGTTGTGACATTTTTTCAGTATTCTAATGAAGCAGGTTAACATAGAAATAACAGGATTCCCTTAAAATCTTTAAATGAACTACATCAAAATTCTGCGTATATATTCATCAGAAATTCATTAGTATTCTTGGAATGGTTATCAAAATCCTAAGTTGGATTCTATTATAAATATAAGCATAAATAAATACTATATATAAATACTCCCTCAAAATATTGAGAAAAGTTTTCGCTAGAATATAAAGCAGAATTCTGTAAGACTGTATTCTATGTATCAAAAAAGATTGTAGTTTTTATCCAATGATGCTTATATCGTATGATGAGTCTATATTAAGTTTCCATTGCAGAAGTAACCGAAGTCCTCAACGCACAGTGCCCGGAGACCGGACAAAACCTAAAAAATAAGTTTCTAAAATTGATATTTTCTTTTTAAAATTGCTAGCAAATGTATAGATTTTGTTCAAACTTTGAATACTTTTTTCGACTCAGCTCGACAAATTAGGACAATATCTGTATGTAGATCTATGTATGTACATTAATGTCATATAATTTTCTCAGCAACGTCTGAACCGATCGTAACGAAACTAGTTTCAAATAAAAGGCCTAAAGTGACAATTTGACACTATCATTTTTTTTTTTTTTGATATTTTGGTTACTTTCTGAGATATGGGTGAATTCGTCAAAACACAACATGTTTTAAACAAATATCGTTTAAACAAGGGAATTTTTCACACTACGTGCATATACAAAGCTTATGAAAATACCTTTCTAACTAGATATAGGGAGGGTTAACGTGCCCTTATTTATCTCATTAGTCACGATGTCACACTATTCCGCTGAAAACTCGGCTTACAATTCTTGGATTGCGCTTGTATATGTGTTAACATCTTTCTTTCGGTCTTAAGAAGCAGATCAATAAAAAATCTGCCTTGAAAAAAGTGAAATATTCGCGTTAGAGCGAAGCGAAAAGTCGAGTACAACGCACCCTGATTCATCCTACCATTTGAAATAATGCGTTGAATAGAAATAGCAGACACTGCTCTAACTAATGTGTTCAAATGGGTGGAATGAATATGGTGCTAAGATGAATTAGGGCGCAGTAATCCTAGTTTGTCAAAATACCATTCCTTGCACGTCTTTCCCTCTCCTCCTCTCTCTCCCTTTCTCTCACTCGATCTCTCTCTATCTGTCTATCTCTCTCTCTCTCTCTCTCTCTCTCTCTCTCTCTCTCTCTATCTCTCTCTCTCTCTCTTTCTCTCTATCTCTCTCTCTCTCTCTCTCTCTCTATCTGTTCGTGTTCGTGGCAATTGGTGTCTATCTATTTATTTATCCATTTCTAAGTTGTGCCATAATATGCTCTATTAGTCTGAAATATTTGTTAATGTCCATGCTAATTTGATATGTACGCATAATTGTGTAGGTTTGGGAAGACAAAACTATTTATTCTGGTGTTTCCCTAGTTTTTGCATTTTAGTGTAGAGCAGAGCCACTCGTGAAAACAAATGTAATATTATATCCTATTTATCAAAGAAAACATTTGTAGTCCTAAGAAAATTGGCAAAATGTTTGTATTGTGAGAAAACTATAACTAATTTATGTTCAAACCATGTTTTCCATGAAGATCCCGTCAAAACGTCGCACTATGGGGAGACATGTGACCAAAAATCGAAAACCACATCAACTTTAATTCTAATACAATTATATACTGTGCATATCTATACACTATAGTTAAGAAAATCTTTGGGTATCCCAAAAAACTATTTAACTTAGCTGAGTTATATGAATGTTTAAAGATGCAAATTTTGAAAAGAGACATTTCTCGCTCGATGGGGGTGCAAGTTTTATATTTCTTCTAATTTACAACGAAGGTTTCAGTTGCCCATTTTTGCTATGTGCTGAGAACGGTTCAATGACAGTCCCAATTGGTTGAGAGGCGGTTGATAATTCAGTACACCTTTCGGTTGTGTACTCCGTATTGTACCAGTAAGTTGTAAAGATTATAATCGTAGTGTAGGCATTGTATAGATAGTTGATCTGACTTCATCTTTGCCATACACATTACTGTGTACTAACAAAAGGCACCGATGTGTACTGAAACCCTCAAGGCATCTTTTTCATGACCAATGTGACCAAAAACATTTATTAGGGGCTGTAATTTCAAGAATGTTCATGTCGCAAAAGCAGTTTATACACTACCGGTCAAAAGTTTCCACTGAGAACTGACATACAAGTAAAGTTTTCAACTTGTGTAAGAAATTAAACTGTCGCTTTGAAATGACAACAGCAAGTAGCGACTTGCCACCGGTCGGCGCTTCGATCGGCTAGCTACGGGACTTGTATACAAACTTGTATACAACGGTGACTCACGCATGCGAACCTGTATGCGATGGTGATTTTCAACGTATTTTCTTTTAAATGTTTACACAGGTTTTTTGGGAAAGTTTCTTCTAGCTTATATGTCTGTTCTCTGTAGTTCACCCTACAATATTAATGTAATATTCAAAAAGTTAAGGTTTTCTTCATTTATTGATATTTATTATTATTGATTATAATTATTTTTCGACCCTTTTCTCTACGATAAACACATAAAATATGTAGTCGTTTTCACTTTTTAATAATGAGATGACGATCTTCGAATTAGGTCAATTTGAATAGATATTTTCCTTCGACAGTTACGATTTTCAATATAGAAATCTTTCTACTTACCTTTTAATAAAGAAAAACATTAAAAACTATTTGGAATATAATTTTTGGAGTGAGCTCTCGCAGCTCTAAGGTGTTACGCGTATGTGTACTCGACGCATCGAAATAAAACAACCTGTCATAACAAGTTTGTTTGTGATCTACGCGTCACCCAAAAGCATCAAACTCACTCCTACACTCTGACCAGTAGCGTGATACAGTCAAGGCGCATGTGCTTGACAAAGTATACTGAGAAACCCACTCAATTATGTAAAATTCTTAAGTGAACTTAGATTTTCGACCGCTAGTGTATGTCAAGGGACACTTTCAATGGCCATCCCAAGAATTTAAATGCTTATTCTAATAGTTGGAACCATTTCTTTTTAACCTTCTTTCGGTGTTGGGGTCAATATGACCCTAAATGAACTTTCAACTTTTTAACCCTAGAACGTTGCACTATGTACCCCACGCCTTCTTTGGAGCCGTTTGAGGACGATAATTCGGCATTTATCGACCTGGGACACCATAATTCAATTAAGAGTTCCTAGTAAGAGTAGGAAAATGTGGTATAGCCAGTTTGCTTATAGCTTTCGTGGAAGCAGGTGTCAAAGTTGGCGGGGGTGCATTTGTACCCCAGTGTACGGTTGCCGTTGGTGTTTAGTCAGGTTTCGTTCTGTCAGTGCAAATGTGACTCATGACAATGCCAATTTAAATACTGATTGTTTCACTACATAAGTAACAATTAGTATTATATAATCGTTTTTAATCATTTATTCAATTAATTTAATTTAATTTTGAAGCAGAAAAACAATCGTTCTCAATTTTGCTGATTTCTATTGTTTATTTTCTATAGTTTTTCAAACAATGACTTACCATATAATTTGCGCGCAGTAACTGCTGTAACAACGTTGCGTGTTATCAATGTATTACTGGTCAGAAATATTTTTTTCAATTCAATTACCATCCCATTTCGAGGTATTTTTCAAAACCCGCTTTTTAAACTCTCACTCTTCCAAATAATTGCACTTTTTCAAATATCGAAATTCCATTTTATACCATTTCTATACCATTTTTTTCAAATCGGTTAAAACTTTGCAAAGTTATAGTAATTTCCAGAAGTGTCATGTTTTTTCCAGAGGTGTACTACAAGAAGCTTCGTCACCGAGTCGCTTGTCGATATTTTTGCATGAAAAAATTACAACATGTTATTGAAATGATGCACTATAATGTACAAAAGTTTTGATCAATTTGCTTCGCGCAAAGTTCTAGAAAATTCGCTAAAAATTGTTTTTTTTCACAAATAAGTTAATGATGATCATATTAATCCTCCAAACAGCGTAATGCAATGCTGAAATTGAAAAAAAAAATCATTTTAACTTATATTTCTTCAAATCAAACGATGAAAATGGGAGTAGCGGATGTCACTTCGAGGGCTTTGCACGTAGAGGTTTAGATTTTTCTAACGATGCGCCACAAATTAAATTATATTTTTCCCTTTTCAAATTGGCCAATTTGCGATTAAATGTGACTAGTTTTTAACAACTACATCTTCTCATAAACTTATTTATGCTTCGATCCCAGAAAATAATCTTAGCGTGGATGATTTAAAAAAAAAAACAAGATTCTTAAATAAAACGACAATTTGTAATACACTCATAGTGCACAATTTTACCAAAAAAGGTTTCACAACAAATTGAAAACAAAATTTCATAATACTATCAGTCCAATACTTTTTTTTATTCATTCTGTTTATTTGAGAAGGCACGGTACCGATACAGCTTCAAGGTGCCAATTTTTTCCATTTTACATTTTAAGTTTCTTAAAACTAAGTAATTACAATGAAACAATTTTATATAAATCGGAACATTGAAATAGTTATTACTAAAATTTGCACGACATTGGACGCAATAACTAATGTTGGGGAGACTTGACCAAGTGGCAATAAGCCGAAGAAAAATAATTTTCTGATATTTACTGTGGTGTAGTACCTACTGTTAATGTTAATTACATCACAAAAAAATCCCACATCAAACTATATCTTTTTGTACTAGTAAACAAAGTTACCAATAATGCGGCTGATTTCGTGACGTGTGAACATGCAATGTAAGCAACCTGAACGAATGCCGATTAGTCTACGTTCAAATGGTAACTTGGGCGCGTGGCTGTTCTTGTAGCAAGATTCGTACTAGCTATATTTCACATTCTTCAATAAGGCAAACGTGCATCGAATATATCTACAATAGTCATAATTGATCGAATAGATTAATAAACAAAAGATCTCAATTTTGAATTATCTAGACTAAATAAATATGCACATCACTACAAAATGGAGCAATACTAACGTAGACAATAAATAAATAATTATATACCTGCATTCATTCATCACCTAATGAATTCTTTTTGTGTCTCGAGATATTTTGTATAGTCCCAACAAATATTTTATTTTTGTTTTGCCTATATTTTTATATGGTTTGCTTTTAGCCTTTAAAACTCATGAATCCTTTCAAATTTTGTAGCTGAACATTATCAAACTAAACTAATGAGCCTCAATTTCTTCCTCTTTAATCTCCCACAGATGTACTGCGAAGATTACTATCGCTCGAACAAGTGTCCCTCGGCGCAATCATCTGCATTCAGTGTCAAAGTAAACTACGCCTCCAGTTATCTGTTGGTGCTAATCTCATCAGCTCTTCCGTTCCTGAGCACGTGGTTTCCAGCGATCGGTTCACTCCGGTTACGATAAAAAACAACAACCACCAGCCAACAAGCGCAGCTCTCCTACCCTGCCCAGCACATCACAGAACGACGCTGCTGTTCGTATCTGTGGTTCTACAATGTTTCAGAACTGCGTAAAAAGGGTCAATTCTGGACGACTTATAGCAGTTGAACTATCTGTGCAGGTGTAATAACAAATTTGTTAGCATAGGTTACGCAGCTGGTAGCTTGCCGGATCGACGGTGGTCAATGCGGTCACCGAATTATATCGGCCAATTTCCTATCATTATTACGATGCCGGGACAAAATGAGACCATGGACAATTAGTATTAATTAATTTATTGAGTCGAATTAGTTGCCAAGGTTTATTCATGCTCCCACTTCGACCCAGACAGAATGCGATACTGGAAACCCGTTGAAAGACATATGCTAAGTAAGCACCTAGAGTGTTGACACTTTTTAGGTATGGACTCAATTGATTGTTTTCACCGTAGACTATGTAGAGCTAGTAGGAGGATTATTATCACAAATAAAAAAAAACAGTTCCGTCTCCATTAGTTTTATCAAACGAGTGAGGTTAGTTGAGGTTAATTAAATTTGTGTAGTTTTTATTAGGTGCGTTATTATATAGCAAGAAGGTGTACATATGTGAGATGATTGAATATAGTGGCGATTAGGGTCAATAAATATGAAATATTCTTGAAAATAGTGTTAGGTAGAAGCAATCACAAATAAATTAAGGAACCCATGTTAAATATCAACAGGAAGTCGATTATACTGACTAAGCCGAATTTTATTACTCAGTTAAGTACTTTGCTACTGAACTAAACTGAAACCAAATACTAGTGAGTTAAGAGGGGTAAAACCAATAAAGTTTAATTTTTGAAAAATATTTTAGCGTTTTTATTGATCGTGCTACGTACAACGCAACGTCTCAAGTGGAGTTAAATATATCGGTTAGTAGGCACAGTAGGTTGTTGACACAGAAAAAATGAGTTCCCAAATTCATGAATAACTTGCCATGCGTTCTGTAACAATCACTTGTACACGTTACAAATCAGGACCGTGAACAAAAATCGTATGTTTTGTGATTAAGTTCAATTTATCTTTCGTAAAGCGAACTCTTACATAATGCTCTTATCTATGATGAGATTTTTTAGTACTCCAGTCATGCTTTCTGCGTTGTCATCTCCAATTCATTTTTCTATCCATAGACTTTTCTATGGCTCACGTACGTACACGTCACATGACACAAATACTACATCACTAGCTGTTGGAAAATAATAATCAAAGACGGCAAAAGCAAATAGGATTGTTTTCAACCAAGAAACTTCATTATAGTGTTCATGAGACCGGCCGACAGGAACTCAATGACCTAGTTCAGAACTATATTAACATTATTTCGATTCGTGAACTTATTCCTGCTTCATACTATGTTGAGCACGATTCACCATACACACGAAAAATATATCACAATAGATTTCGTACAGCAAAATTTCGTAAAATATACGAATTTTTCGTGCATAAGATGAATACTTCGTAGTTCTATGAAAACGTTTTTATTTTTATTACGAATTTTTCACAAATTATTATTATTACCTATTACGTCTTCGGTATATACTGCTAGTATCAATGTTTAAAATGTCTAACTGCTGACTTATAACTAGATTCAGCGGTGTGGAAGCCATAAACTGAAGCAGTTTCTTTGAATTAGGTACACCTGTCTACCGGATTATTCTGGTCATATACTGTACGGTGCCTAGGAATCCACAGAAAGCGGACGATTCCTTATACCGCCAGGAGGAGCAAACAAATTAATCCTTGAGAGAATGTCGGGACAGTCAATATTGCTCGACAACATATCGAAAAAAAGTGCGGCGAGACTTCAGCGTTGGCAAATCAAGCAACATGTATTTGTTATTATAACGCGGAACTCGGATAGGGTTGTTCCGAGGCAGTTTTCTGAGAGCGAATCGTACAAAGCCTCTCTGAACGTACTCCAGCCAGTTACTTTGAACGGCGTTGTATGGCGACCATTTTTTGCTGGAGACGGACCACTGCGACCAGCATTTAGATCTATTGTGGCGCCCACATTTGTACATCATACTCCAAGGTGCTCCGGAGCACAGCAGAGTCGAATACTGAGGTAATTGAACGAAACATTTTCAGACCATCAGCATAGAGTAGTTTTTCAGAAATGATGCAGGTGCAGAGATCGGACGGCGCCGGTGGTTGAGTGGTAAGCGTGACCGCCACTCATTCCAATTTGCCTGGGTTCAGATTCAGCCGAGGTCGTTGAGATTTTTCAGAGGTGAAAAAATCTGTGGTCACGTCTTCCTCGGACGGGAAGTAAAGCCGTTGGTGCTCGGTCTATGAGTTTGGTGGATCGATATCTTGTCCAGATAGTGGAATCACCTCTCTGGCGTCGGTAAAGAAGAATTGATCCAACTTCTATACTCTTACTAACAAAAATATCCTCCTCCTGTGATACTTGTGGAGTGCGCAGTAGTATATACGGCCTCTAGCAAAAGCAAGTATCGGACTAACCATTCCTTCACTTTCCTTCCGCGATCTACGTTCGGGCCTGGCCGGCGCCGGTATTGATCAATACTTTAGGAGTTGCACATTGAAAGATGTGCAACTCCTAAAGATCGATAACGGAGTGGCAGCCAGGGGTGGTCGCACAAGCTTAAGCTCATGATGCAGGTGCAGAGATCGTTGATGATTAAAAGGAAGATCAGAGACCCTAAGCGACTTCCTTGAGGCATACCGGCTGGTATTTCGAATGCGCTTGATCGTGTGGAGCCAATTCTAAGTAAGATAGCAGCTTGATCTGGTTACCCATATAGGAAAACCTAGTCACTTCAGTTTCAAAACAGCAACGTTATGGGGGCCCTTTTGAATGCTCTTGCGAAATCAAAATATATAGCGTTCACTTGTTGACGTTTTTCTACAGCTAGAACTAGAAAGCTTGTGTAAGTCATCAAGTTCGAAATGGCGGAACGTTTTTTTTTTTAAATCCGTGTTGACGTCAATTATGTTGGAAGAAGCAGCGAACATCGCACTGTTGACAAACTTGCCCAGAACTTTAATCAGGCAGTTCAGCAGCGAAATTCCGCTGTAGTTTTCAACATTGTGTAGCAGGTTCTTTCCATACACATGGGAAAACATTTTCTGAGATAGAACGCTGTAATATAATATTTACTGGCGCAGAAAGTTTTCAGGCGCAATGTTTTATAAACAAACACAGGAGACAATCAATTCAGGCCCTTTCAACGGATCAACACTGGACAGATCGCCAAATACATCGGCATTTTTTGCGCTAGGAGAGGGAAGGTTGATACTATACGTTGGCAATGTTTCAAGATACTGTTGCGATGGAAGGCTGGTAAATACATCTCGGAGGTGATCTGCAAAAAGATCCACCGAATCGACTGCGGACTGTGAATTTTTGTCTCGAAGATAGACATTTTCTGGTATACCCCCGGAACATTTTCTGCTATTTATAAACGTTCAGAATGTCGAGGGATTATTTCGAAGGCTGCGTTGAACTTGGTCCAGATATTCACCGAATGCACTATTCCGAGCTGTTTCATATTGCAGATCAGTTTGACGAAGAGTAGTTTTCTTGTCGTCGGTCCTATGATGTAAGTATCGCTTTCGTTGTTTTCGGAGTACGTTGTGTAGACGACCAAGCTCGTTCCACCACGGAAACTTATAATCTGCTTTTCTGCGGACTCGTTTTTTTAGGAATATTACGGTGAAGAACCTCATATATGGCATCATAGAACAACTGCCTTATTTAAATCATTTCCAAGTTGCATCGAGTAAAGTCAAAGTTGAGGTTGTCGTTAATTGTATCAAAAACTTCACCATTATCCGAAGGCATATCAAATCTTAAAACGAAGGGTTTATTGTGAGGATCTATCACAGACTAACAGACATAACACTATGGGGGAATTCCCTCAAAAAACATCGATCCGAAAATTTTCCTAGAATACTAGCTCCACCTTTTATTCACGGTCCCAAACACTCATTTACTGGTAGGTTACCCCTCAGGTTTGGGAGCAATTTTTCACTAGTGGTCTATCCCCCGTATGCTTGTTAATATGACAGTGGCGCCATAATTTCAAATGTGGCCACAGTCCCAACTACAAATATATTTAAAATGACCGTTAAAGCGGGCGAAGCTTCGTTTTCAAGTGTTATGTCTGTTAGTCTGTGGATCTACCTTCAGTATAGATGTCGGACACTGAGGAAAAAGCAACTGCGAATTTCATAAGTCTCGGCATATGAACCAGCCTTCTGACGATGCCATTGAACGCTTTAGAATGTCATAGGTTATGAATTCATTTATCTTTATTTATGCACTCCATAGATGTACAAATAATGTGTTTCATAAAACAGTCTTACGACTTCACTCCAATATATGCCTTTAAGAATTTCATAAGTTTTTCTTATGAAACCCATATGAGATCTGTTATTGATTCTATGAAATTGTATTTTGTTTTTCATAAACGTCACTTTTGTGAAAAGTTCATAATTGTTTCTTATGAATTCAGTACTGGCCTGGACGGCCAACCAGGAGCTAATAGTTTCAGGCCAGCACTTTTTGATTACCGCTATTTTAAAGTGAAGTGAGATTTTCAGTCAAATTGCAACAAAATTTTAAATTGTTTTTTATGTTATTGAATAAATTACTGTGAGCATTAAATCTGTTTACATGGTTATAATTTTTACAGTTTCCCACGAAATATTGACGAAGCATTGCTCAGTGTGTACAAATTTTTATATTTAATGAGAATTTTCTCTTCAATCTTCTGAAGGGGTCTACACTTGGCGGTTAATTTGTCACGAATGAACTCATGATGAATGACGTTCATGTTTGACAATTCTCAGTGGTTTGTTTACTTTGTCAGTTGCGTGAGTTCGAGTGCAACGGGTGCCCATCTGTTACATTCAAACTCACGTAACTCCGTTATGTAAACAAACCACCGAGAATTGTTAAACGAAGCTCATCCGGCTCATTTTGTGGGGTTATGTCGATTGGTGTAAAACCTAATATTCTCTCATCAAGGTTGATTTTTACTGTTGATTTTTTGTCTACTAAAAATGCTCGAGAAATGTCAGTCATGTTCTATTTTTTATATAAATGCACAATAATATCCATAAATAAAAAACTTATGGCATTCATTCGAACATTGTGATGAATTTCATAAGACTGTTCTATGGAAATCGTCATTTCTACTATGGCACCTATGGCGTTCATTCGGACATTTTCATAAATTTCATAAGACTGTCTTATGAAAATAATAAGAGATAGATTTGGAAAATTTCCCCTCCAAATCATAAGACAGATTTATAAAATCCATTTAAAATCCTTATGTCTGAAAGTCATAAAACGTTTTTATGGAAATTCAATGTAAATTTTGCTCAGTGGAGGCTCAAATTCAAACATCTCCGTGTCGTTAACGAAAGCTAGATCGAGAATCTTTCCATTCACGTTGCTAAGAGAGCAGAATTGATAGAAGCCACCAGCGACCAACGTTGCAGTGATGGCGGTCTCTTGTTCCGATGTTGCATTTTCAGGAAGGTAGCACTTATAATCGTCATCAAAAACCCACCGAATATGAGGGAAATTGTAATCACCTACAACAAGTACATTGGCGCGCCTATTAGCTTTGTTCAGAATGCTAACGATCTACCTGGCAATGGAACGCGCAAGACAAATTGCTCCAAACATTCAAATCCTGGCATTTTAGTACAGTCCCAGCTAGATGTTTCTTTATCGCTATAAGAACACCACCTCCACGCCGTAGATGACTGTTAGATGAGTTGCGATGGTATCGGTAGATAGCGTAGTACATCGTTAAGTCGACGTTTAATGTATCATTACGTAGTCATATTTCTGTAAGAACGATAGCCTTAGTCACAGGAGGTGAGGGCTGGCAAGAAGGCCTACGATTTTATTCTCATTCCACCAACGTTCTGGTCAGTGGCGTAGCCAGAAATTTGATTTGGAGGGGGTTTTGACGAAAATCTTAGATTTTCAAAAATGTTGGCGGGTCTATTGATGACATTTAATCTGTAGGCCGCGATCGGCTGGGTATTACCGTGTTCTGCAGTAATAGCGAAATGGGATGGTGTGAGCGGGCATGGGCGCTATAATCCTACCGTAGGCAGAACTAAATACCTGTCGCAGGTGTCAGTTATGTTGGGTGGCGTACTACGAGACAGGTTAGGTCAAGTTCAACGAGTGGCCCAAAAACACCACTTTACTAACAAAAGCATGAGCTGAAAACTCGCAACTTCGAAACCGTACATTTGAGGAGCCTTGATAGACGGGGCAGAAGGTGTGGAAATGCGGGGATCGAGCGACGGCACAAGAGCTGGGAAAAATGCGCCAACGCTTAATCAAGTGGCAGACGATCAGCGAATGGATGTGTGTAGTGTGGATCAAAGGCCATTTCTTCGAATAGAGCATTATCAATGTGCACTGACCTCACGAAGCCGAGAAAGATGCATTTTATGCGCAGCTGGAGCATGTTATGATAGCTGGCTATAGCGGAATGTTAAGCTCGTCATCGGTGACATAGACATCCTGATACGCCGGGGGCATTGTATAAACCGGTTATCGCACAGGATAGTCTGTACACTTTATAAATAATGTGCATAAATTCTCACGATTGATAAGTATATTATGACGAACACCTAAATAGCGAAGCAGTAAACGACAAGAGCATTGCAAAAACCAGCTTGGAGACGCGTGCAGTCGACGACAGATTCCGCATCTACCTAAGATTTATGAAAAAACGCCATCCAGTATATTTTTCAGGAAATCAATTTTCAAACCTTGCATGATGCGGGTAAAAGCATGCTTTCGCCACTTTGCTTTTCGCAATTCAACAGGTAATTTTTTATTTTCATTTGAAGTCGTTTGCACTGAAAGATGCGAATTTTCGTAGTGAACTTAAAAATACGAAAAAGTTAAATTTGACCAAAGTGGCGTTGAAGTCACTTTTACATACTAGGATAGTAAACGTCATCTACAAGGTGTTCTCCCAAATTCTTTGTTGCCGCCTATAACCGTTAGTAAGGGAATTTGTAGTGCAATATGGCCTATAATGCACAAATACGGGTTGCATTAATATCTTCAACCAAGCTATTTGCAATAACATTCTTTAAAACTTTGCTGAAGACACTATGTCTCGAACTAAATTTGATTGGTATTAGTAATGCATCCAACTGGAAAAATTCATAAATAAAATTATACTGCTAATTACTAAACCTCCAAAAGCTGAGGGTTTCCAAATTATGTAATCTTTGCGCCATTCAATTCGAAACCCAAATGTACATCATAAATAGCGAAAAACGTGAAAAAATTTCAATTTTTTTATTGCCAATTTTAGGTAGTGGTACTTTATATAAATGCACATAAAAACCGATTCTGACCTGTCAGAGACAAGCGTAAAACGCTATTTTTCATCAGTTTCTATGTAGGCGTTTTCATTGAGCTATTTTGCTTGATATTTACATGATTTATCAACTATAGGATCCACACTAAAATATTAGTTACAAGATCCCATTCTCACAATTTACAAAAAATCCCTATAACGTTTAAACATTAGGTTCTCAATGTAATGAACAGATAATAAACTTCCAAAATTATTTTTTGAATTTTTAATAAACTAGTCAGCATCAAACTTTTTTCTTCTTCAATTCAAATACTTTGGTTTGGAGGGGGTTTTAACCCCCAAAACCCCCCCCCTTGGCCACGCCACTGGTTCTGGTAGTTGCCAGGAAATCAGGTACTGTTTGCGACGGTGTGCTATGAAGCAAGAGATTTTCAGGTAGCGGATTATCATTGAAAGCAAAATACTCACCTGAGAAAGGAGTTCGGAAGACCCCCTCACGACCTCCGAACGCAGTGCCGGAACGACTAAGCTGGTCGCTGGCTGGTAGCTTGACTTCATCGGAGCGCTCGGTTTCATTAGTAAAACGAACTGTTTGATGAAATTTTCAAGAATATTTCTAATATTTACGAACACCTTTCGTGATATGAATAATTTTTGTCCTTAAGAATTCTCAAAATATTTATGGGCAAAAAATTCTTGTCACTGAACAGATTTATTCGTAAATCTGCTACAAACAAATTTCGTACAATCAACTCGCAGATCAGCTTTTTTATCAAACCGGACCGAAAAGATCGGATGAAAAAACCGTATGCAAAAATATTTGAATACGTACGAGAAAGAAATCGTACGACTAATGAATAAATTTACTAGTACCATATTTCGTTCAATGTACGAAAAGTACATTCACCATTTTTATTTCCTTCTATATACAGAAACATTTAGTAAAAGTACAACATATTTTGTTTCATTCACGAAAAATAGTTTCATCACCGACGATAACTTTCGTGCAACGTACACTAAATATGTTAAATTACGAATTTTTTTGTTCCCTATGTCGCCATTTCTTCAGTTCACAAAATTTAACGAAATAAACTATTTATTATGCACAAAAAAGCAGAAAACGACGAAAGAATAGTTAGCCGGTTTCGACAACATAAGTCTTTTAGTGACATTACGCTTGGCCGGACATGCCGCAGATTCAGATGATTCACATTTAATTCCAAAATATCCTGACTCATGCATCTAGAAGACAAAAGGTTAAATCGCCGGGAAATTCTAAGCTTGCTCATATGACCCTATTCGACGCTTTTCTCTACTTTCTTCCTTTAACTCCTTGCTCTTCTTTGAGTACTATGGCTCTTAATATTGAAACATGTTTCACACCTTCCAGTTCCTTGCTAATTAAATGTCGATATAACATAAAAAATAAATAAATTGAATGCAGGAGCATCCGTGTATCGTGATGTTCAAGGTTAAAAGTCGACTACTTCAAACTAGCCCCAGAAAGTTAGCTTGAGCCGAATGTCCATCTGATTCAACTCGAATAGATCACACCGACCCGGGAAAGCTACTCAACATTTCTAAGAGCCGTTGTGCTTGTTCGAGTTAAATAATCGTACAAAAAATCCTCAATAATTAACTATCTCTTAGGTGCGCTTCTTCTCTGAGCTAGGCTCATGTCCAACCTCAAAAAAGTAGATAACTAGTAAAATCCACATGTCACAGGTGTACACATTTACCAACAAGCCACGAAGACATCCGAACCAATAAGAATGGAACATGTCAGTCGAAGGCCACAAGCCCAGCGCCATTGAATACAGTTGCTGAACTGTTCAATCTGAAATTATATATATTCAATATGTGTGTAGTGGCCATAGAATAGTGAGTTAACCCTTTACTGACCAATGTTTTGTTTCACTTCAAAAAACTTCCTGTTACCGGTTTACGAAAGATACGGGTTTTAATTTTTTTAAAACGTTAGTTGTCAAAAAAGGTTTTTTTTGTAGAAATATCAATACGATTTTGAAATAAATAATGAATATTATTAGCCCTGGAATAATAATCATTATTGAACTTGAATCAGAATATTGTACCTACAATACATTTTTCTGTGCGTGCTAAGCCCAATATAAGAAAGTAGCAGCACTTTAAGTTGTAAACATGGCACAAAGAAAGAGAAAAGAGAGAGAGAGAGAGAGAGAAAGAGTTGAGTGATCAATCCTGAAGCTGAAAGATTCAACGCCATCAACTGAAGGTGTTCGTAGTTGATAGCAATGTGAAACCTTAACCTGCTCGACTTACGGAAGAACTATTAGCCAAATTTTCCATTTGTTGTACAAATCGTCATTGATTTCTACGTCCCATTGGGTACCGCAACGCCACATATCCTGCAGCAGAACATTGAGATACGTAAGGTAATGCGCGATTAAACCAAGGGGATCGAAGATCGTCATAAGCACACGGAAGACCTTGACCTGATAGTAAGGTGCGGTCGTAACGATTCCATCCAACATTGCACATAAAAACATCCTTTTCCGTACACCAAGTCATCCCAATTCGTGCTAAAGACTTGTTGTGCAAGAGAAATGTTGTACATTCCAACTTATCTTTCCGCAGTGGGGAAATAGTCGACTTTGTACCGCCTGGTAAGCCTTTCACTTCAGACACCTTTGAAGCCGGATGATGTTCTCTTCGTCAGAAAATCCGCACATCCGCAAGACTATTGTAGATTGAAATAAAAATGGGCCACTCTTCTGGTTTACCCGAAAAGATTTGAAATCGCTTGACGTGCGGCCAACTGCTTCTTGCTGAGCTGGCAAGATTCCGTGTCGTATTTTTCGCCTACTGGCAATCGACTAACTTGCTGCGTCATTCGTCCGGATCGTGAGAGCAGGTGTCCGCTACAGCGGATCGTAGAATCGGTACGGGAACGAGTTCGGTCTACCGGAACCATTGAATCATCTTCAATAGTACATGCGCCTCCAGTAATGGAACCCACGTTTAGTGAATGTCTTCGGGGAATAGGAATAGTACCATGCTCCACAAACGTGAATTGATGCTGAGTAGAATGTCGCTGTGGATTGAAGGCGCCAGTGGTCTGAGTGACCTTCCGTCCTCTTTGTTGTAGAACAGTTACGCTGTACATCCAATCATCAACTCTGCTCGCCGTCTCACTGCGACTTCAATCAGACCGGTTCGACATTTCTTCAAGTAGAGCATACTTCTGTTTGATGTATTCACGATACTTCTCCGCCTCGCTCAGCTCAAAATCTCGTCGTCTTTTTGCTTCCTCCTGCTCCAGAGTTCTACGCTTCTCTGGCTCCTGTTGCTCGAAAGCCCGTCTAATTTTTGAAGTTCTAGCTTTAAAAGCGACTTTATTAAGCACGATTGTGAAGTTGCTGACCACGCTTATTTCGCCAATATAGTCGCCTTCGTGATCGGATTTGGATGCATCGGCAACGTATTGGATTGACTAGGTTCAAACTGCTTGACCTCCAATGCCGTAACCATTTCAGAAACTGTTGCATTTCTTCCAAACGAAATCGAGAGCTTCGCCACACCTGCTGCGATAGTTTTGATGGGTACCATCGAACTGCTTACTAAGCAGTTCGATGGTACAGGCATGGCAAAAGCACCGAACGGTGCTGCATGGTGGGCACTTCTACCAATAAACACGCCATCAAGAGCATTGAAGTTGGCACGCCGTACCGGTGCTCAACAGCAGACACCGGTCGGCGATACCAAGGCACCGGTGTCGGTGCCAGCGCATGATATTTAACCACCGTGCTCGTTGCTTCGGCAAAGCACCGACCCGAGTGTTTCTGACTTCGGCAGGCACCGCAACCGAGGTGTTTCTGACATCGGCAGGCACCGTACCGAGTGTTTTTAAATTCGTAAAACACGGCAGCTTATATTTCGGTAGCAATTATCGCCGCGCTATTGCTGTCGCTTGGTAAGTGGCTCAAAGCAATTTGGTGCGTTCATATGCATGAACGAGCTTGGTACTTTGAAGAATCTGTAATGCACTTTACAGCAAGGAAGGATTAAGTAGGTATGCAAGTAGGAATTATAAATGGATGAATGAATGGATTTAAATTGGCGTTGGTACTGGAGTCGAATTGTACATCTTAGCCAACTCTTACATCAAACAACTTTAGGCCGAGTATTACGTTTAAAAACCATAACTGACCTTTATTCAGTATCAAAATTAAAAAGATTTTTCTGCACTTCGAAATTTAAATATCGTCCGGTCATTTGTATTCTTTACAAATAAGAGAAAATTCTCTTCTAAGAACTAAAAAATTTAATATTGAGACTAACTATTTAACGATTAATAGCGATTGGATTGTAACCTCTACATTTGTATTACTAAAAGTATCATTGAAAGACTAAAGTGTCAAAATTTTCCGCTACTTAGTACTAGATAGCTCAGTTTGAAAATTTTATTCAGGTATGGAAATACATATGCGCCTAAATTAAATTGAAAAGCAAATAGGAATGCGTTGTAGAAAAAATGTTGATTTTAAATATTTTTATTCAGTCAACACCTTTCATATGTTTTGTATAATTTTAAGACTTTTGACTCCAAATTGTTAAAATTATTATTACCGTTGCTAAATTTACATTAACAGAGGAAGTCAGAAGTGTTGCAAGTTCCCAGTTTGACGGTTGTATTTTTCATTTGTCTCGAAATGCTCAAAATAATGTCCCGTCATTATAAAATTAATAAAAATATGATTTCTGAAAAAGTAGTATAAGTCAAGGTCGTTAAGTATCGTGTAAAGTATTCAGCTTTAGTCATAACCTCAAAAAGAAATTATGTTTCCAGCCATCAGTCTGGAAAGTGAATATGTCACTGATTGAGAAAACATTTTAGTTTTTAACTCTAGGTAGCAAGATCATTATTTAAAATCTATGGAAATTCTCTTTTGTTTCCGCATAGGCAAAATCGAACATGAAATTGCAGTATTTTAGTAAAATTTCAAAAGTGGCGGCTTCAGCTAACATCAAATGACTTCATGAGTGCCGTGTATGAATTAAACAAAAACTTTAGGACCAATATTTTCAGTCTACCTTTCGAGAAAATGTGAGTGGATCCAACTAGATTGCATTGCAATTTTTAGAATTCAATGCAAATCAGACCAACTCCCGATTACATCTGATCCTATTTTGTCATTCTAATAAATTCAATCAAATATACTGTTTATTTGTCAAAATTTACAGTGAAAGTAAAAAGAAACAACTTATCATATGATAATATGCAAGCGAATAAAGTCAACTCGCGTGGGAACATATCATTTACATACGCGTTTAAATTTCTATGACTTACACAAACTCAACACAATTTATACCGATGGTCTATTGATGAACCAAGCCAAATTCAAGTATCATTTCTTAAGAATGTTGTTAGCTTTTAGTTTTCACAAACTCTTCAACTCATGTTTGCCATCTCCGACGGACTATAAAAAGTTATGTCGATGATAGATGCCCGACCGTATCAGCAAAAATCATCGCATATCCTTACATCGATCACTGTTTCCAGTACAGTTATACTCTTTATGACTGGTAAGTCTACTTACCCACTATACTGTGCAAGAATTGAAATCTCCTTAGACAGTCAAATGAAATTTTATGTATCTAAATTGCATGCAGAAATTAAATTTTGCCGATCAAATTGTAAAAACCCTATTTGAAGCTGGCTTTTTTATACCTTAAAGCAGAATAGATATAAAAAGGACAAAGTATCGGATCAATTATTACAAATGCAGAATATAGCAAGACAAAAATCTAGTATTCAGATTTCAAACTGCATCACCAGAATGTGGTTTGAGTGATCACTTACCATCTTGTCAACTAAATTTGTCTTTGTTTTATTGAGTTTACATGCGGAATAATGAATATAGCTTATATAGTATAACTATCGAAGAACTGATAAGGACTAGGACACTAGCTAGCGATATTTATGTGCCAGAAAAGTAATGAAGTCCGGCCAAAATTCATTTCTATGCATTGTGCTATGTTAGAAGTTTTGTAATGGCACTGGTAATGACGTATATCGTATAAATAAATCGTATGGGCGCACCTCGATTGTGCCCTAACGCCTTTACATAAGATAACGTGTTTCAAGTAATTTTGAAAACTGAAGTTCTCTGCAGTAGGTAACTTGCTACAAATGATATTAACAATTCCAGTTCCATTCGAGTAAAGCAAAGCCTCCCTCCTTTTTAACTTACCAGGCCGGAGTGCTTGGAATGAATATAAAATATTTGAGAAACATGATCATCTTATACATGACCTTGTTTCAGCAAAGGGCTACAATTTTATATGAGATTAGCTCCTCTGAAAATACGTTTTATTGACCGCAATGATAAAATTAGTACTGTAATTTGACATTCTAATTGAAATTAATTCATTTTTTCAAAACAACCTGGTAACCCATTCACTTTCCAAGAATAATCGACTTACAGGTAATAGCATCACCGGATAAACTGATTTTTTCAGTGTCTCCATTTTGTCAGCCTAAAAAGCACTATGAGGCAGTTCATCACTATTTTAGCTAAATATTGTAATAGAATTTGCGACATGAAATGACTCAATACTTTATTATTACGACCAGCAATAGATAGATTATCTAAAAATTGGTACCAAAGTTTCGTATAATAAAAATTATCCAAATACTGTGAAATACTCGTGATTGATTGATCGAAAATTCGAAACGTGTGCCCAATTCTAACGCCATAATAAGATTGAGTTGTATAGAAAGATCAACTAAATGGCGGCAATAGGAATAGATTCAAATTGAAGTAAAGCACCATATGTGCGTTATCCGTATAGATTGGGATCATAAAAAAAATAAAAAGATGTTTATCGATGGCAAAGTTCATATCTTTTGCTTTCAATTAGATATACATTTGCAAGAAGATAAAGAAATAGAATTTTCGTTGATTAGTATTTCCAAGACGCAAAATTAAAAAAAATCCACTATCCGCGATCTTTACTTGCATCGACTTTGGATATTTTATAATTACATATCTAACTAAAAATCAAACTGCCGTGATTATAGAAGTATATTTGCTGTTCTCTTTTATTCCGTTGCACCGAAAAATCTTTTTTCCTTTCTTTTTGTGCATATGCTAGCGGGCTTAAACATTCTCGCTTTGATACGGCTGCAAAATCAAAGTTTCCGAGGTGTTATCCGAAGTTGGAAGTGCTCGGCTCCGGTGCTTCAGAAATTTTAAAGCACCCGGCACGAGTGTTTTCCGAAGCATCGAAGCACCGGGTCGAAAGTATAACACCGCCACCGACACAGGTGCTTCGTTTATCGTGTATCGGTGCTTCTCATCGAGCACTGGCTTGGGGTGCTCATTTCAATACACTCGGTTGCGGTGTTAAAATGCAGTACGCGGTGCCGTGGCGTGTTTGGACATGCAATGCTTACCTTTTGTAACTTTCATGACTACCTGTCGAATTTGACGAGAGATAACAAAAGCTTTAGAATGAATTATAGATCACACCAATAAATTAACACAGAGTCCATAAGTACACCTGTTACAACTTATACAACACCATCGACAAATTAAAGCTATGTGCTTTTGAATAACTTAAAAATATAGGTTGTGCCCTAATTCATCTTAGCTCCTCTATTCATCCCATCCATTTGAACACATTAGTTAGAGCAGTATCTGCTATCTCTATTCAACGCATTAGTTCACATGGTAGGATGAATAAGGGTGCGTAGTACTCGACTTTTCATTTCGCTCAAACGCGAGTATTTTACATTTTCCAAGTCAGATTTTTATTCATCTGCTTCTTATAAACAAAACAAAGATGTTGATACCTATTTAAGCGCAATCCAATCACTGTAAGCCGAGTTATCAGAGAAATTGTGTGACATCGTGACTAATGAGATGAATAAGGGCTCGTATACCCTACTTTATTCTTAACAATACCTTGTATAAATGAACACCACGATCCCGCTTCTGAGAATCAAGGCACGTAAAAAATAATGGGCTTTTTTTCGCTGTAAGTCAACAAGATTCCGAAAAAGGCACTGTGTATAAATGATGGAGTTAGTGCTGTGGGAAAAAGAGCGGATCGATATGTTTAGAGAAATTTCGTCATAGCGTTATGTCTGTTAGTCTGTGTTGGAAGTTCGAGGGATAAATTAAGGTTACTTGAAATTACAGGAAAGTGAAATTGTAGATGATGCTATGTAACCCGATTCTTTTTGTGATTTGTTTTAGAGCACAAACATCTCTTTATTTTTAGTTTTCAGTGAAATTGCAAAAATAAAGGTATTCTATAACTGTTTATAGAAATATGTAACACTGATCCCTATTCCCAATCTTCCAAAGTTAAATCCTTCAGTATGTCGACTTCTTCGTTATTATCCGTCCTTTCCAGGGGAAAATCAGCATTCTCTCCGGTCGGTTTGAGTTTATTCTTCTTTGTTTCCTTCTTTTCGGCGATTTCTTTCATCTTTTTCGTCTTCTTTACCTTAGGTTCTAGCTTTTGCTTTTTTGGAATTTTCTTTTTTTCTGTTGAGTCAAATTCCGGATCAACATCCTCAAAGTTGTCAGTTTCATCATCATCATCATCCGATGGGAAGAGTTCCGTAGGTCCTTCCTTTGTCGCAGTAGGTTTCTTATCGAGCTTCGTAATCGACGGCAGATTGTAATCGCTGATATCCTCCGACTGTGTCGCCTGCCGCCGTTTGACCTTCTCGTTTTCCTTAGCGAAACTTTGATAGAATGTCAACAATGGTGTTCCGTTGGCTTTCCGCGTTGCCTCCCAGCTTTGAATAGCGGAAATATCATTTAGTCGAACCGGGTGCATCGTGCGCTCCTTCTCGATAAAATTACTATTTTCTACGATTTTATCGCTCAGTTGTTTGATTTTGCGCGAATATTTGTAAACTTTCGTGGTTTTACAGAATTTGCGAAGTGCGGTCACGATTGGAGTGGCCAAGTCAGGGAAGCAAATCGAATGCGACTCGTAAGCTAGATATTCGAGCGAAAGCTCGTATATTTGATCCAACACGGCGTCCTTGTAGGCATTTTCCTGAATGTTAGCCGGTGCAAATCGGAGCAAACATGTCAAATTGACAGGTTTCATCGACAGCTTTTTGTGTTCTTCGTTGAAGCTACTAGAGTTGAGCACTTCCACCAGGAATGGAAGAACCGGAATGAAAATTCGGGTTCGGGCGGTCAAATCAATCAACATTTTACAACAGTGGAAACGAAGTGGAAAGTATTGCGCCGACGGAATAAGTTTGATGACCCCGGTAACTATACTGACGAATGGGTAAATCAGTGGTTCAAGCTCTTTCTTATTGTGGGTTGCGGCCAAAACGTCCGACCAGAGTTTTAGCGAGTTTATGTACTGCCAGTTGTAGATGTACTGAAAACTGTCTTTTTTCTGAAGGATAACCGCATTTCGCAAATGAATTGCTAATTGACGGATATAAAGAAATACATGCTGATATGAAACGACCATATCCAATGTGAACATTTCCGTTAGGGATCGTCTCATGAAGTTGATTCCGGGAAGCGTATTCGGACTAACAAACTTACTGTTCTTTACGTAGGCCAAGTACATGTTTTTCAAGACATCGCTCAAAAATCGTCGCATCTGACCACATGTAATCTTAATGATACAAAGGAAGGCCAGTACCCGAATCGATTCCTCCTCAGAGGTACTCCATATTATGATCATGCGTTTCAAGATTGGCTTCGTAATCGACGGATAGCATACCAATATCGACGAAAACTGATGTAGATGTTTCAGTAACACATTCATAATATTAGAAGACGAAACATTCTCTAATAAATTGGTCAAATCTGTTAGATACATTCGAAGGCAAGCCTGCACCTTGGAAAAATTTTTGTTCTTTTTTAGATTTTTGTATTCCTTTGAGCTCTTCACGTTGAGATACTGTTTAACGGCATTACCGAGATGGAGAACGCAAAGTTGTACTACTCCGTTGAAAATAGCAGAACCTTCCGCTTTGTAGGCAGGAATCACGTTCTGTTCACCTGTCACCGTGACCAACGCCGAATTAAATGCTTTGCAGACAGTACGTATTATCTCCACGTTTTTCAATGGAAAGGTAGTCAAATCTTCCGTCCATTTCTGCAGTAGTTTCAACGTAATTTTCTTCTGGATTCCTGGCTCAACATCGTCCTCATTCTCTCCATCTTCGGAATCATCCTCATCTTCAAAATCACTTTCGTCGCTAGCAACTTCCAGCTTGTCCGGAAGCTTATGTACAATTCCTTCTTCAGCGTCGTCTTCGTCATCGTTATTATCCTCGTCTTCGTCACTATCATCACTAGCATCATCATTCTGTGACATTGATCCGAATTTCAGCAGTTTTTTGTCGTTTTGCTTTAGAAATGCATACAATTCTGGATCAGTTCCCTTCAACTTGGCCAACGCTTGCTGATGTTCTCTCTCCACATCCTTTTGTCCGTCGGTTTCCTTGGCGTCAGAACCCAAATCCTTTGGTTCCACTTTTACCTTTTTTCTTTTGCTTACTTTATCTTTGGTTTTCTTCTTCCTATCAACAGTTTTCGTCTCCAGCTTAACATTATCCACATTCTGCATTTTTAGTCTTTTTTTAATCGGTGGACCCAGGTTAGTCTCTGGCGCCGAGGTAACATCCATGCTACTGTCGTCGTCTAAATCCGCATCCATATTATCCAGAAAGTTGTCCAGCGACATGCTCTCCAGATCGGGCCGTTTCTTAGTGGGTTTCGGTTTCATCTGTTTGGAAATATACTCTATTTGACTTAACTTGTGTCAATTACGGCTAATTTAACCTACCTTTAATGATAAATTGTACAGTACCCCGAGAACAGTTCACTTCGGTATAAAGATCTAAACGCTGAATATTATAAATCCGAACACGCCTTCTAACTAAACCAACTAAACGCACATGTGTTCGGTTGAGCGATTTGTTTACCCGAACTGACAGATACAGGGTGGCCAGCAGAGCTGTCATTTATACAGATTTATCTGTACACGGTTAAATAAAACAACCTGCAGAAAAGTTCTTTTAACTTACTTTTGAGTTGTGCGTCGCTTTCGCACTTATTAGTGTTGTCAAAAACAAAACGAGAGGTTCGACTCAGTCGAGGTCTTCCGTGGAGGAAGGTACTTTTGAGTTGGTTGGGGTGAACTCAAAATTAGGTAAATTCAACTTAAATTTGAGTATAAAAAACCTATCAATGAGTTGTAATTTTTGCCGTGGTTAAATGGAAACTACCTTCAACACGGTTTACCTAATTTCAGGTTCCCCCACGATACCACGAGATTGAGTCAAAGGAACTCAATTTTAGGTAGTTTTTTGTTTCCGTGTATTATACAGAATTTTAAGCTTCAGAGATGCCAGATTTGCAGACAAGTCTGCAAATTCGCAGACTTTTAATTTAAGCTGCAGATTTTTCGATGACGCAGATATTTGCAGATTTTCTAGTTTGGTTGCAGATATTTGCAAATTTTTTAGTTTTGTTGCAGATATTTGCAGATTTTTGAATATAGAGGCTTTTGGTTACACTAGCTTTCCTGACATTTTTTGTTCTTCCCAGACTTTTAAAATTATTATTGCAGACATTTGAAAAAAGTACCTGGCATCTCTGTTAAGCTTGTACCTGATACAGAATACAGATTTAATACAGATTTTCAATACACAATACTGATTTATACAGGTTTTTTTTAAATTTTAATTGACAACGTTATTGACGGATCCTTCCTGCAACTGTTTTCCTTAAGAATAGCTATTATTATTTAATTATTTTATAAAATTGAATTATCACGACAACACCTTCCATTGAACTAGCTTGATCCGTATCCTTTTGCTGGGATAACTGTCCAAGATACCAACCCATGCGGCTAAATTTACTGTCAAGGAAGACCGATATTGCCAAACGAGGACACGTTTACATTTTTTTAAACAATGACAATCATTCAGAAGTTTTGAAGGTTGAACATATGTATTGTTGTATTTATGTTGTATTATATTGAGCTTTATCGCTTCATGAAATAAAAGGAGAATTTTATTCTTCATTTAATGATCCAATTCGATCGCGAATGAGATCGCGGATCCAGCAAAGCCAGTCGAAAAATGAACCGAATTCCGTTTGTTTGATTTGTAGTTCTATTGAGTATAACAAGTGTTAACTAATACACTCTATATCTGGTTTTGGCTAGATTCAGAGCAAATAAAATTTTCAAATTAGGTTACACCACAGATAACAAACATTTAGGTTAGAAAAAATTTCTTAAAAAACCTGAGTAAACTTTCATTTTTTTAATCTAAAGTGTTATTTGAAACGGCTCAATGCGTTAGCACAATTGAGCCGTGGGTCTTTTAATTATTTTTTTACAACAAGTAAAAATAAAAAAAAATTCTAAGTATGTCGGTCTGCCAGATCTTGTTGACGCAGTTTGCTGCTGCGTGTTGAGATCGTTTTCCTTGACGGTGAAGCCGCTTGGGGGTCATTCAGTCTGCCTTCTCTCACGTTATCGTTTCCGTCCATGTCGTCATCGGTACTGGTTTCTTGCTGTTCACGATCAGAGGTTCTTATTTGTTTCTTGTTCTTACGGGTCGCATGTACCTGCATTATTGGTTAATTGGATCGTTGTTTTTGGTTTATCTGAAGGTGTCGGTGGCTGCTTGTTAGGCTTGTTAGCTATAGTAGATGAGTTTTGACTAGTTGCTTCGGCGCATGTTTTTCCGTAGTGGGTCGTATGGTTACAGAATTAGCATGTTGGTGTCTGCCCGGGATATGTGATTAGCGTTGTTTGCTTATAGGTCACGCCATCCTTCGATGATTTGCATTCGATAGTCATGTAAGAAGGTATTGGTTTAGTCACTCGCATCCTCAAAATAAGAACGCCGTTGGGAATGCCGGTGAAAAAATTTCTCCAGGTGTCATTCGTAGTAGATTCCACTTCTCCATATTGCGACATGATTCGTTTGATGAAATCTTCCTTCGTGCGCGGGGCCAAATCATGGATACGCACGTCCACCATGTCATTTTACATATGCACGGCGATCTTGATTCTGGCGTTATTAAATTCGACCTCGTGTTGCATGTTGTTCTTTGCAATGAAGTTTTCGGCCTGTGCTAAGCTTCTAAACGTGATCAAAACGCAGTTTTTACGTGATGTAGCTGAATGTACGTAACTTCAGCGAGATTAAGCTCCATTTTCACTTTAACTAATTGTTCCACTTCCTGAAGTGTGGGTGTTGTATTACGTAGTTTGCTACCAGTACATTAGTACGGAGTTTGTGGACGCTCCTCATGAACGTCACTCATTCACGCGCACATTTTTATTGATGCACGCTATTTCATTCATTCTGTTTCCGAGTGTGTATCAATACGGATATAAAATAAAAGCGAGTTTTGATCCAGAGCAAAAGCATTTTATTTAATGATCAAATAAAACAGTGGGTCTAACACGAGTTTCATTTAAGTTGATCGAAATCGTGTTATCCTGTAGCACAGGAACTTTTGTTTCATTTGGCAAACTCATTTCACTCCGCAGCCAGGGGCAACGATGCAATTTGTATGTGCAATGATATAGAACAATAGCTAGCTTGATTCACTGGTGCCTATAGCCTGCTATAGCGTAGCAATTTTTTTGCTTCTGCTTTGTGCGACGTCAGAAGATAGACTGAAACTTTCAAATTGGGTCATTAAGCTATATACAGTTTTCCATTCCATTCGATAAATTTTGGGTCCAATATACATAATACAAAATTATTTAAAAAAAATCGTTATAATACGTAAAAATCAATTTTTTTTTTGTTTTTTAAAATAAATCTTATATAAACTTGGCAACCATACACAGGAAAACTGCGGTTGTTTACATCTGGCCAATCAAGACAACGCTCAAAATGCAAAAAAACTATATGCTTTGGATGGTGTTTATGTCAAATAAAAATAACCCTGCGGGAAAACCGGGAAAACATGTGTTCATTTTTTCTGACAAGGCATCATTTGCGTTGAATTTGAAATGTCAAATCTTTCTGATAGTGTCAAATCCAGACTGCCAACATATTTCTTTATTTTAAATTTAAATTTTATTTTCACATTTCCTGAGTTGGAAAAATACATTGTTGCAATCACGAAAATCAGCTTTATCGATGAATGTAATAAAAAAAAAGAGTTTTTTTTTCTCATTTAATGACCCAATTGATAAACGTTTGATATCTGTGTTTCAATATTGCCATCTACGCAGCTGTTTGCTACACACAGAAAAAAATATTGGTAAAAGTAAGAGTGTTCCGCTCTTAGCAAAAAACAACCAACGCCTACTATTAGGTTGAAAGTAAAACTTTTAAATTAATCAAGAATAATAATCAAAATAAAAGTTTTCCTTTTAAGCTAATAAAGAATAGTAATCAGAACAAAAGTTTTATTTTCAAACCAAGAGTATGCGTTGGTTGTTTTTTGCTAAGAGTGAAAAACTTTTATCACAGAGAACAGACATCCATGATCGAACAAAAATATTTAAAAAACGTGTGTAAGCATTTGAATTAATATACTAAAAACACTAGCACCGCCACACCAACCTATCCCAACTATCCGTCAAATCGATTCCGGAACCGGTTCGAAATCCTGGATGGATTCTGCATGGAATCTAGCTCAAAGAAAACAACCGATTCCGACTCTATCGGTTGATGCATTTGAGCTGGAATTCATGCTGGAAGTCCGAATCGGTTCCGGACCAGTTTGACTGGGTAGAGGAATAACCGCTGTCAATTCTGTCGCACTCAGCCACAAAAAACATGACGACTGTAGCGCACCTGGTTTAGATATCCAAACTACCTTCGAAACCGTTAGAGATTTTACACAAGTTGAATGCTGAAGATGGACGTCTGTTCTCTGTGCTTTTATTATTACCAACATTTTTTTCTGTGTGTACACGTGTTTGATAACTGCATTGCGTCGATCACTGCGCTAATTGAACTAACCTGAATTCGTTACAGAGTGCTCAAGCAAAATGGGCATCAGTTTCGTATCAACCAAAGCACTAATTAAATACTCTAGATTGACTATAAATCCTACGCTAGCATTTCCATTGCTAACCAGTCACAAGTATGTTCAATGCTTCAAAGCACCTAAAATGTGTAGCATTTAATCTAAAACTGTATCTACATGTATAAGATACACATACCACCAAAACCCTTTGAAGATGTATACTAGAAAGTTTTCATGAAAAAACTCGAAGTAATAACGAGCATTTCTGATCCGCATATATTATTATAAAACCTAATTATATAAAAATCGGTATTTATCGGTTTAAATAAAAGTCAATCGGCATTTTTTGGGCTTCATCACACACCAAATTTTGGTTGTCGTTTTCAGCGGATTTTTACCAGCTGAAAGTTTCAGCAATTTAACAAGCTGAAAATGCAGCAATTTGAATTTAATCTATTTGACAGATTCACTTTGCTGAAAATTCAGAAATTCAAATTATCAAATTGACAGCGCGAGTACCGAATTCACTAGCAGTTATCAAACATGTGTAGCACTAGTAATCAAGCCTGAAAATTTGAGAAGTTGGTGATTGCGCTGTCAATTTGACAATCTCAATTGCTTATTTTCAGCAAAGTGAATCTGTCAAATGGATTCAATACAAATTGTAGAACTTTCGGCATCTTAAGATTACTGAATCTTTCAGCTGATGAAAATTCAGCAAAATTTTGCTGACTTTTGGTGAAAAAAATTTGGTATGCAGTTTATCATCATTGCGTAAATCTTGAGCGTTTTTTCAAAAAGACATATCTACAATGAGTGACATTCATTGTTTACTTTCTCTTCTGTTAATAATTCGGTCGCTTTAACATTTATCTTTCAACTCTTTGCATAATATGCTAGTCAAAACCGCCGTCTTTCGATCTGTACTGTAAAATAAGTGAAAAGTGACGCCGTAATAATCGAAAGAGAAAGTAAACAAAGAGAGCCACTCATTCCCGGTCAAACCATTCGGAATTTGATTCGAAATCCTGAGTGGAGTCAGTATGGATTCCAGATCAAACGTAACAACCGATTCTGAAACCGATTGATTCGGAATCGGTTGTTGCATTTGATTTGGAAACCATACTGATTCCATTCAGAAATCCGAACAGGTTCCGGAACGAGTTTAACTGGGTTGTAGATATTGACCTTTCTATTTCCGTTGAGAAAGATAAGGCGCTGAATTATTTCGTGATGAAAACGAAATATTTTGCACTGCAAAAATCGATTGAGATTAGGTATATCGTGATGAAAACAAACCAATTTCCTTTGACTTGGATTTGCATCTGTGGTTGTTAATGAGCTGCAAGAAATCTTAATATCGTTTTAAATAGAAGCTCTAGAAATATATAAATCGGTATATCTGGCAACGTTGATTATCAGGATTCCGAACCGATATTTGAACAAATAGCAGAATTCTGACAGAACTTTGGCTCAAGTGACTCAAACGGTTCCGACTCATAAGGTGTTGGTCCATTTGAGCCGGAATTATGACTGGAATCAACACAGCGGGGAAAAAGGCCAGCAGGAAAAACGATCGCTGCGCCACCTACATGTCAAAAATTAAATTACAAAGCCACGCCTTTTCCCGCTAACTTCACACACTCTGGCAGGAAAAAATAATATATGCTCCGCCTTTTCCCGCTAACTTCACACATTCTAGCAGGAAAAAGTAATATATGCCCCACCTTTTCCTGCTAACTTCACACAATCTAGCAAGGAAAACAACAGTATGGCCCGCCTTTACCTGCTAACATCACACAATCTAGCAAGGAAAACAAATATAAGGGCCCGCCTTTTCCTGCTAAGTTTACAGAATCTAGCCAGAAAAATTAAAAATTCCTGCTATCTTCCACAACATGGTAGAAAAAATTGAAAAAAAATCTCGCTAATTTTCCTACACTGAGGAAAAAGCACTTAAGAATTTTATAAGTTACGACTTATGAACCTGCGCAATTGTGATTTCATTAGACGCTTATGCATTCCATAAGCGAATACACGAATTTCATAAGTTCACATTATTGAATCCATAGACGAGTGTTAAGATTATTATAAACATTAGTATTGTGAAAATGTCATAAGTTTAAACAAAACTGATGGGATTAGCTTCAAGTTAGGTGTGTTGCAATTGAACTAAACTAGCTGTTTCAAACGAATGGAAAGTTAATGTGAGTATTTATTTTGTGTTCATTGACTATTGTCTCATATTATTTGTATATATTTGACAGCACCTAAGCAATATTGTAGCATGACTGAAACTTTTACGATGGATGCTTAGCCGAACCATAGTGTTTCAGAAACAAAGGGCTTCCAAGTAGGTGAACTGGAGACTTGTTTGAAAACGTATGTAAATTATGCTTAATGATTTTAAAAATATATGACCAGAAAAAAGAAATATAAAAGGTGTTCTTATTTACAAACTCTTACCATGATGAATAATATAAGTATAATGGCATGGAAATCATAAGAGTATCCTCAGAATTTCATAAGCATGGCTTATGAAATTCTTAAGTGATCCAATGGCCAACTTCCCCTCTGAATCATAAGACACACTTATGATTTCTATATGGGATCCTTGTGGCGCAAATTCATAAGTAGTTCTTATGGATTTCGATAGTTATTTTATCTCGGTGTAACTTTGTATTTTCAAGAGTACCTAAATGTATACCGCTGGTTACCCGAATAGAAATGTACAGTAACAAAACCTTGATTTTCACTGTGACAGTACAGTATTTTTACAATAATTTACAGTAAGTTTTAGTGTTATGCTACAATACAAAAACAATAAACTTTAACGTTTTTATAGTAAATTTCAATGTAAAATAGACTTTTACAGTGAAAAAGGGGGGTGGTTATGTATCTTAACATTAAAAAAATCAGTTTTTCTCCATACATTTTTTTCTCGAAAACAGTAAAATTTAATGTGAATGCACTGTATCAATTTTTTGCTGAACAGTGAAATTTATTGTTACATGAAATTTTATTGTAAATCTACTGTGAGAACTTGGCATCGAACAATGTTGAAACAGTAATAACTATAATATTTATTATTTTATGATTGTTTGTAGGGTAAATGCTATTGTAAAATTCTATCCGGGTACATACTTTCATTTTTCACGCAGATGAACGGCGCATTCCATCAAATTAGCGGCAGAAAAAATTTAATTTAGTTGTTAGGGAGCAAACAAAAAAGATAACAAATTAGACATTTAACGATACGACGGATTGATTTTTGGAAAAAACGTAGTTCTAGATAATCAAACTGGTGTTAAAGAAAATGAAAGAGTCGAACACTGCCGCTAGAAGCATAATTGTCCCATGTGTATAGGGTTTCCCATAGCACATGGGACAGTTATGCTTTTAGCGGCAGAACACAACCTGATCAAATGGATCGTTAGACCAAAAGGCATCGATTCAATTGAAAAATATATGCATTATATAGTATTTTGGCGTTTTATTTCTGCAAATATACTGGGTCCATATGGAAGAGTTAATTTTTGTTATAACTAGTTTCTTTTTCCCTCTCGTGAGGCTTTTTTCTACAGCTCAGTTGGGTACATGTTAAAGGTGGTAAAATCATGAAGCACTTCAGCACCAATATCTTCCTCATTGGAGTCCTACCTATCACTGACATTCACATTCAAACTTGATTAATTCATAATACTTCTTGAGCAGCTTTCTAGTTCCCTCTTGAGCGTTCCCCGTAATTCGGATTGCTAGACGGAAACTTATATTTTCATAAAGCTCATTAGAGTACAGTTCGAACGCAGACCCTATCATCCAATGCACCAAAACAGGCGTAGGCTTTCCATGGACAGTCTGGCTTACTGTCAGCAATCATTGCACTACGGCACACAGTGGGACGGAATCAAAAAAGCCGGACATTGATATTTGGGACGAAATTATTGGTTAAGGCACTTTAATGTCTTCGGAAAGATTTCTTTATTTTTTAAGTAGTTTAATATAATGTTGGGAAATTTTTATTTAAGTGGGTATATACACAGTTTAAAATAACATTATATTCAACTACTTAAAAAATAAAGAAACCTTTCCGAAGACATCAAAGTGCCATAACCAATAGTTTCGTCGCAAAAATTTAAATGTCCGGCTTTTTTGATTCCGTCCCACTGTGCGGCACTGGAAAATCGAGAGAAAAAAATATTAGAACTCCGACACATATCTTCTCGATTCTCAACTTACTCTCAATGATAACCGCGTTATTCTAGACAGCTTTGCGCAGCTCTGACGGTAGTCGTATAACATTCGTTTTTGGGACACTGGCGTATTGTGCAGTACTAATTAGACTCTCCTTCCTGCAGTACGACCGCTTCATATTGCTCGATGAATCTGGAAGTAATCACCAAGGTTACAGGTTACTATGCATCGATTATTTCAAGCTTTTGCATCTAACGGATGTAGTTTTTTCGAACAAACCCTGCTGATCATTATTTCTATTTATAACAATTTTAAAATAATCTATAGGAAATAAATGTTTGGCAATGAAATAACCATGCTTCTAACAAAATAAAAGAAAAAGCTGACAGTTTTCGGATCGGTATTCTTGCGAGCCTGATCTTGCTTCTGGTTATCCTCCTTGTCACAACTTTTTTATCATAGTCATCCTGTTTACTATTCCTCTTATTGTTTCGTCACGTAAGACTCAGCTGCAAGGCCAAGGGAGTGGTATCTTTGGGGCGCTTGAGCACAATGTCTTTTATGTTGAAATCCTGTATGTAGCTGACCATCACCAAAGTCGATAGATTCATCATACTCCTTAAGCAATTTATCAGTTCCTTGCTGAACCTTCCCCAACCCTAGAATGGTAAAGGGTAATGTACTGGTTTCATATACAGCTCAGCGTATATTCAAGCCCTATCCAAGAAGCATTTTTAGTGACAAGGGGCGTGACACTCCCAATACATTATATCTTATAAAATTATAATGTTTTGGTAGAAATATAATTTTATAGACTATTATGATTTCAATAAGTTTCGAAGTTCTATTCGAACTTATCCTAATTAAATAAGAAATCTGGATACCGCAGAAGCTAAACTATTTATGAAACAGCGGGTATGAGTAAATAAGTAATTATACTGATCGTCAGCCAACTTACTATTTTTCTACTCTTCCAAAAGGTTGAACGAACATCGACGGAATTATACATGGAAGGTGAGCACCACGTTTCGGTCATAAGTCGATAAGTAAATGTTGTTCACGAGGACAAAAATGTAGCTTTGAAGGCATGACACTCGGTTGCGATTAGACAATATTAACAGCTGCAGTACAGGTTAAGCTCAATTCGCGTGAGCATCGAACACACCCTTTGCAGCACTATGGCGTCGAATTTTATGTTCAATCGCAGAAGGGGCGACAAATCTAGAGGTTTCGTAGAATCCGTTTTACCGTGCCGTAAACGAACAGATCTTTCCTACTCGTTATATCGCAATGGAGGTCCATTCTTTACAGATGGTACATAGACGAGGGTCAAGTGCAATTCATCTTGATCTGAAAAGAATAGAGACTTTTGTGCAGCGTTTGTTTTTATGCGCTCGTAACCACTTCGGTGTGCATGATGAGGTTCTCCAAACTCTTCGTCATCAGAAAAGGTAACAGCTTTGGTGCGAATCTTTTTCACTAGTATTACATTTGGCGTGCTTGCAGTTATTTTTCATTCCAGCATCTAAAAGTATCAAAATTTAACCTAGTTATTGAAACGAACAAATGTTCAAAAATACCAGCATAATTGGTGCATTTTTAAGAATTCCTACAGATCCGGCTAGAATACTCCATTTGCCGGGAAAATATCAAACAAGACGAATCTTCTCCCTATAATTCCCGGAAATTTTAGATGTAGGCTCGCAGATTTCATCATTTTCATTGTCATTTCTCAGTCCGAACTCTGGCAGATGTTCATCCGCCCATCTAGACTCTGTCAAGATGAGACCCTACAAAGCCTAACTGTTCGCATGTGCTAGTCCGTATAGTACACCAGTTTCTTCCACAAGCAGGCGCCGGCTGTTAACTAGTTCCACAAGTTTCAGATACATTACATAGAGGATAATCGGAGGCAAAAAATTAATAGATAGTAGAGAGATTTTGGTTTGCTGAAACGAGACAAGAAAAGCATAATTTTTGTGAGTAGTATCGTAATTATGAGTATAATCAGTAAATAAGGTAATAAATAAATAAACGATTTTTCTTCATTTACCTATTTTCTTGTGCGTAGTTTTCCTTCTTGTTGCTGATGTATTTGGGCTATTGTTTTTAGTCGTCGCTTCCTGTTGCATCGAGTTGCATATATTGTAACAAAAGAAACAAATAAAAATAAAGGGTGTGATCAGGGATGCCATTATGCCAGATTTATCTGGCACAGCCAGAGTTTTTGGCAGCTTTCAGACAAAAAGACAAACCTCTTATTCTGCCAGATTTTTAAGTTTTGGAACACATTTTGGAAATTTGGGTAATAATGTCCCAAATTTTACAAAAATCCATTGATGCAGGTTCTATGAAACCTAAAACGTATACCAAATTTCGATGATTTTGAGGTCGCTGTCAAATGCCAGATTTTGCCAGACATTTTTAGTTGAACTGCCAGATTTTCTTTGAAAAATAGTGGCAACCCTGGGTGTGATTAGTGTTCGTAATTGGATTTATATGTTGATGGATCATAAAAGTGTATGAGGAATGAGGATGAAATGTTTTTATTGCCATTTGTTAGTTTTCAGTTTTGTGACGTCGAGCAGCTATTTTAAACAGATTTTCGGGGGGTCATAATTTTCTTTTATAAGTTTTTGCTGCGTTAAACACCAATTTATTGAGTTACCGTTGATAACAGTTCGTTATGAGGTATGGCTCACAATCAGGGATCCCAAGTGTTTTTCCTAGAAGTCTGCAATAATTTTCAATAAAATCTGGAATTGTCTGGATGGTCAAAATTTTTTTTGAATGAGCTTCATTTTACATCTGTGAGCTGTATTTGTTACTAATACTAATTACTATAATACTAATTACTAATGAAATAAATTTATATCTTTGCAGTATATCTCGCCTTTCTGAAAATTCAGTAAGGGCAATTCATAAATTACGTAACACAAAAATTGCCCAAAATTGACTCCTCCCTCCCCCCATGTAACAAATTGTCACAAATTTCTCCACCCCTGCGTGTGTTCTTGGATGATCGCGCGCGGATCGTCAATCTAATACTTAATTTTTGGTATACGGCTTAGATGCTAGAAGAAAGTGAGATCTTCCATATCACCAAATTCCCGATCATGCCGCCATGGAAGGTGTTGTCTAGTGAATATGAGCTTTAATTGGTCCTACTGAATGCATGGACCTGAGTTCCCAGGGTAATGGTTTCCGGACATAACCGATTCATGATCGCGTGAACACGGACGTTTGTAGGTGCGCGTCTGAAACTTCATAAGTGCTAAAATGTTCACCTTATTACCGGGGTGTTATCAGATTTGCGCGATCGCGGGTGTAGGTGTGCATTGTTGATCGCGAAGGGCTTAAGCGTTCATATGTTAACGGGTTTGACACCTGTGGTCGCGTGCATGTGACTTCGCGTGTACAAAACTGGATTTTGTAACCGTGTGGCCATTTATATATTCACGTGCATTCTTGGGTGATCACGCGGACCTTAATTCTTATAATTATTTTTTGGTGCACAATTCACATTCAAACATGGAATGAGTTACTCCATATCCCTAGAGTTCCCGGTCATGTCGCCATGGAACGTATTGTCTAGTGGATATGAAAGCTTTCTTTTTTAATTGGTCCAATTGAATGCATGGACCTAGTCTGCTGATACCAAGGCGTAAGTATGTGTAGATTATTGCAATTGCATGGTCGCGTTTGTGACCAGGTTTGTGTTAACGCGAAAGCCATGAGCGTTTGTACGTTTGTACCTATGTGAGTGTAGATAGAGTATAGTAGATATATACTAGTAAATAGAATCAAAACATGCCGAATAAAGAAAAAAGATGCAAAGAGCTTGATTAGAAGTGTAGGAATTGACCGATACTATTTTGATATACATGTAACTAATAGATGTACAAAAGAAACAGACTAATGGAGTAGAATAGAAAAACAAAAGTAACATGCAATCAAAATCGTCTAAATGCAGAGAATATTGTATATTTACCATTAACGACAATGCATTCTGTTAGACTTTCATCATGCTATGCTGGCCGGGAATGGATGACTCATGCGCGTCAGTAAATTCATTGTACCTTAATTTATCCGATCCGGTCTTCCCGACTGAATAGATCACAAATTGAACACCGGAAGTGTTAGACACTATTCTATCATATACGCCAGTTTTGCATCCATGCCCTGGCCCAACTGTTACAAATACTCAGACGAACACATAGGGTAACCAACCAATTTTGGACTCCTAGAGGAAGTGAAATTACGTGAACGTCAAAAAATATTTGCTTGCCTATGTTTTTTATTGGAATACATGCACGAGTCTGCTCTAAAATTACTGTTCTTGAAAGAAAACTGTCAATGATGTTTTATACATTGACATAAACTCGAAAATGACATTTCTTCACAGCATTAATTTTTTACATTTCGGACCCTTCCACACTAATTTGGACAGTGTTCCAAGCATATTTTGGACACACTGAATATGACTGAATATATTTTGGAAACAGTGAAGTTTTTTCTACTAAACTGACCTACTAACTCGTTCTCTTTGCAGTATATTTAATGCATGAAAGAAGAACATAAGCAAATCAGTGACTAGTACATTAATCTTTATATGGAAGGCTGACTGCATGAAGTATTTTTTTAGTTCTATTATTTTGAGAAATAGAAAAACTTTCGGTACAATTAGGTTACTGCAGACTAAACAAAGCAGTATTAAATGTTATGCAATAGAGTTAACAATATATTTCGTGTAACAATTCATCTGTAGCAGTATTATGGAGTAACATCCTCAAGTGTGTATGTGTTAACCATCCTATCTCCCACTAGCTGGTAGTGATTTACAGAAAAAAGATGTTTGCATGTATTTAAACATTCATGCAAATAACTTGGTTCACGGATTTAGGAAGGTGTTAGCTCAATTGACTTTCCGATGACCCATTTCGTGTACAGCACCAGACATGTTCCGAGGTCATCGTTCCATCAACTAGCCCCGCCTTACTGTAATGTTTGTATCAATTGGATTGTAACATTACAGTAAAAGTTTCGATTCCATTTAAGCAGGAAATCGACGCGTATTTAGTATATTGGTTCAATTTGTATATATAACATAACACATGTGTACTAGAAAACTTACCATTTTTGCAGTTTTCTACCTTCATTCCTATCTCTCATTTATGTCTCCTTTGACTCTCATCCACATTTCTTGAATTCCTGCTTATTTAAGAAAGAAAAGGGGAAATAAAAAAAGAACCGATAGATTCCGGGTTTACCTCAGCGCGTTCGTTTCTCTTAGTCTGGTGTCACTGCCTGTTGGACTTGTGTAAGTTGTTCCATTGGAGATCTTCAAGGGGCTGTAATTGGAGGAAGATCTGACTTCTATCCAGAAGTATCAGTTTTTTACATTAATAGATTATATATGTGCAGTACAAAACAATCCCGTGTATAATGCAACCATTTTTTGAACTTTTATATGTTCATATACACACATGTACACATACGCATATATAGATATATAGATACACACATGTATACATAAAAAATATACACATACTTTCATACACACATACATATACAAATACCTACATACATATACGCATTGTAATACATGTATACATATATACACACACTTTTTTTCCTTTTTTATTTCGACTATGTTAGTCACATTTTCTTTTTTACATTTTAACGACATTCAATTAGCTAGAGATTACTGGGTAGGGAAAGTTATGAAAATTAGAGCCATAGTACTCAAGTGAGAGCAAGGATGTGAAGTAAACAGATTGGAAAACTAGAATTGGCAGGGTCATTAGAACAGGCTTAATATCGTACGGGCTTAATCTTTGTCTTCTGTTAATGAGGGTCGAGCTTAGACAGTATAACTACGAATCACCCGAGTTCAATAACATGTGTCCTGGTATAGATGGACGTGTCCATCTTTACCGTGACAACCAACTCACAAGAGATTATTACCACATCACTGGGTGAAAGGGCAGAAGGTAAAGCCTTAAGCCCGTAGACAGTGATTATGTGTAGAGACCAGGATGATATCAGAACTGTGAACGAGCTGAAAGGTGCACTGAAGCTGCATTTTAATCTTAGCGAGTTGCACATGACGATCCGGTTAACTAACAACCCATCCTGACGTAAAGGTGACGCTACGTTGACGTCGATAGAAGCCGATGCATCGCCCGAATCTTGCTTTAGGATGTACGACCGTCAACCACAGCCTCAGCCTCCACTCTGCATAGAGCCACTTGGCTCTCCAACACGGAAGCCCCCGCTCAAACGCTCCTCACGCTCACTCCTGCAACAAGCAACCAAAGATGTCAAAGAATGCAGCAATTAGTCCTGACTAGCACCTCTACATGCAAAGACTCTCAGAGAGGCATTATGGAGTAACAACCTCAAGTGGATGACAAATCAAGGTTCAAGGTTCGTCAGAAATCTTCTTGTACTAAATATTAATTTTTAACTATTTTGTTTACGAGGTGGTTTCTTGTTATTCTTTCTAAGCTCAGTTTTTCTTTGTTTCTCTTCCTTTACTTTCCTTTTTCTTCAGTTTTCGCCTTGTGGTATTCAACTGTTCGGCGCAATGTTAAAACAACAGGACTACGTCGCTTGAATCGTGATGTTTGTGTGAGTGTTTCAGGCGATTCTAGGAATTCAGCAAACACACTCTTATTACCGTTATTTAGCTGTGATATGTCTGTTAGATTTGTCAACATGTAGCTCGTCGAATTCAACAAATTCGAATTACAAATGTTCTTCAACATGGATTTCAGAAGTCTCCTCTTTGGTCATATTATGGTATTCATTGAAATATTCTTCAATCATTTGATTTTCGACATTGGTTTGGACATTTTTAAATAATTTGACCAAAAAGAGCAGGCGACCTACCGTTACGAAATTTTTCACTTTTTGATTATTCTAACTCGATAAACAAATACCTGTCAAGAAAGAAAATCGACGGGTGTCCAAAATAAGTTGATATCAATTTTTTAAGACATATTGTGGACACCATTTATTTTAGATTTTTTAGATAAAACATTACGAAGAAACCTTTTCAAACACGTAACATGAATAATACAAAATCAGACAAACTAATTAAATCGATTAAAAAAATTATAATTTTACATTTAAATCCAATTTGAAAATGTATCATTTCCTCCTGTTCCTCTTGGCTATCGTTGAAACATGAAACGTTTTCAGTGATATTTTTGGAAACTGTGGATTCTGTTTAATTTTAAACAATTAGAGATGAACTAATGATATTAAAACTTAATAGACAACCCAAGGAATGTAATTGCTGCATCAAACCAAACAAATGCAGAGAAACTTGGCAGTGTAGGAGGCAAATACATTAACAGGGTCCAAAATATGTAGGGGTCCAAATTAGGTTGGTTACCCTACACAGATAGACATACGACCAGCACAAAATTGTACACTAGTTCGAAAAACTACAATTTTTACCAAACGACAACTAATAGGTTTCTACTTATGTATTTATTAAATTAATTTAGTTAGCCTATGCACGATGACGAAGCCGACCAATAAATGGACACACAATGACTTCCACTATGAGCCCCGTCCACGAATACCGGCATTAAACTGTGGAACAGTGTTTGCAAACACGGTACACAGCAAAAGTCAATCCACGTCGACCCGCCAGTCGGCCACGTCACCGCGCACAGACTAGTGGTTGAGTGTTAATATGCGCAGGTGCAGAGTATGAAAAAAACCTGTTTTAATCCACCTAGCGGTGCAATTGTGCCTTTCTCAATCATGAACACGAGAATGTTTGCGTTGTTCATATTCATTAAAAGCTTTCAAATGCATATATTACATTTTAATATTATACATCACATGACAACTATATACAGGAAAATAAATCATAATTCGAGTTCTAAAATTTTGAAAAAGAAAAAAACAGCGACGGTAATATTGAACTGAAAAAAGGTGCGAAATCGGCAGTCCCAAAAAGTCGATTTTCATAAAAAAAAATCTTGAAAAAAAAATTTGAGTTCCGGCTTATATGGGAATTTCATATGTGACCGGACGATTTAGTCTATATTTCCGGACCCATACAAGCGATCCGTACGAAATTTTATAGACATCTACGGGGATATTATAGCTTCATTTGGGACTAAGTTTGTGAAAATCGGCCTAGCCATTTCCGGGAAACTGATGTGAGTTCGTAATTTTTTTTTTGCTTTTCCCGGGCACTTCCGGAACCGTCTATGGGGGTCAATGTGGTCAACGAAAGTTTGGTTGGCCGTCGGTGACCTAGAACAGCAAATTTAAGTTGTTTGAGAGACATTTTAGCGAAATTTTTACCTTTTTTGCTTTCATCGGAGTATCGGTTTGAATCACAATTTGCTATGTGATCGCACGCCACAACCTGTAACTCCGGAACCGGAAGTCGGATCGGGATGAAATTAAATAGCCATTTACGGGGACGTAATACCTTTCATTTGCGGCCAAGTTTAGTCGAATCGGTCTAGCCATCTCCGAGAAACCGATGTGAATGTTATTCTGAATTTAGATACTTCCGCCGGGGCTTCCGGAACCGATGATGGTGGCCAATGTGGCCAAATAGACTTTGAATGGATGTTAGTGACCTAATACTACAAATCGAAGCAGTTGTGGTCATATTTTGGAAAAATTGTCACCTTTATACATTCATTGCAGAATTTATTAAAATCGACATTTTCTGCGTGTTCGTACTCATCACCCTGTAATTCCGGAACCGGAAGTCGGATCCATTAGAAATTCAATAGCAGCCTATGGGAACGTTGCACCTTTCACTTGAGACTAAGTTTGTCAAAATCGGTTCAGCCATCTCTGAGCAAAATGAGTGACATTTTCGGTCACATACACACACATACGCACATACACACACATACATACATACACACAGACATTTGCCGAACTGAATCGAATGGTATATGTCACTCGGCCCTCCGGGCCTCCGTTAAAAAGTCGGTTTTCAGAGCAATTGCAATACCTTTCTATTGAGAAAGGCAAAAATATTGCTTAAATGTTGCACTATTGACTGAATAGACTAACACTCTAGTTCTCGCCAATTTTTTTTTGGATACGATATTTTTTTCAACAATAATCCCACCCCCTAAAGTAAGAACGGATTTCATCAGTAGGTGTCAACTAACGGGTAAAATTTGACGAAGATCGCCGACCACTCCACCAAATATTCGATTGGTTCTTTTTATGGGTCATCGTGAATTCGTCCTATATAACAGTGTTGCGTTCTGTCAGCATTTTGCTTACACTCGAATTTTGATTGACATTGTAAGTAACGTTTTCCGCAAGCGCAAGATTGAGTGGCCATTTTAGGGCATTTTTTGCAATTTTCAATTTAAATTTCGACAAATTCATGCAATTCATCAGTATTATATTGTTATTCGCGTAATAGATCTCTATCAAATAAATTCCTACATTTCCATTTATGTGCTGGTAAACATATATGCAACAAAATTTTAGATTTTTGAAGTAATTGATAGATATTGCACCAGAAACCCTCCCTCTTCTTCAGATTCCGAAACCAACAATTATGTCCACCTTCTTGGTGGAAGAAATACGTATGCCAAATCATATATAATATATACAGCTAAAAAAAGTTCTTCAGTACACCCTCTCTCCCTTTCCTCGGCTTAGGTACTTCTCACCCACCCCATCGTGCACAAAAACCACCCCATGACCATCTCCTTAGTGGAAGCTTATGTCAAAATTGAATTGAATTCATCGCTAATAATCACATTGAATGAATAGAACCCTCTTCCCAACCCTTTCGTGGTCCACTCCCATCAACCATTGGCTCAGTGGGAGAAATACATATATATATATATATATATATATATATATATATATATATATATATATATATATATATATATATATATATATATATATATATATATATATATATATATATATATATATATATATATACATATACATATACATATACATATACATATATATATATATATATATATATATATATATATATATATATATATATATATATATATATATATATATATATATATATATATATATATATATATATATATATATATATATATATATATAAATATATATATATAGATTTCTTCAAAAACGTTAGTAAGTTTCAGGACGCGATAGTCATAAACTTTATTGATTGTATTCTAACGTCAGAATTTCACACTTAAGTCATACTTTTAAGTAGAGTTTTAGTGGGTAACATTTCCCGTTTCATCTGGTATTTCAGGGTCTTCAGTTGGACTACTCAAACAGCAAAAAAATATCCAGATACAGCAAAATAAAAATCAAATTTCTTTACTTGTAAATAAAACAAAAATTTCTTCACATAATTAAACGCATAATTGAAAATATTGCAGATTACTATTCTGACCTTACCTTCTATGTGAATACAACGTGGTTGCTAGAAGTCAGATAAGACTAATAGGTACTCATATAAACATTTTTCGGATCAGCCAAGTGATACGGCAAGACGTACCCTAGCTTCCTCGAGAATTTCAAGGAAAAAATGTACACCCACGAGTTATATCAGCGTGCCTTCTATTTTTGAACAAAATGGAAGCCAAAACTTCTCCAATCTTCAAGCTGGCCAAGACGTGAAACTGAGATAATGATTATGGAGCCTGAATCAGAAAACTGGATGCAGCGAAAGAAAATTTAATAAGTAAACTTTTTTTATATAACACAGATATGTATTGTATAAGTCCAGATAGATAGTATAAACCCAATTAAAGTCAAGATAGGTAGTTTAAAGCTAAGAACGACAATCAATTTTTTGAATAGAAAAGCTCACATTAGCTAGCTATATATTCAGGGGAATAGTGTTACTAGACAGTTGAACGTCGTACAACAGAGATTATTCATATAGATAATTCATGTGGGTTAAAGCACAATAGTAACCAGAGGTGTAGGCAAAGGTTTTAGAAAAACCCTTTCTTTTAAGTTAACACTTCCCTTCACAGAACCAGCGTGTCATGATTATACTCCCCAAATAGTGATAAAAGGTTAAATATTTATTTCAAGCAAATTATCGGTAATAAAAATAAATCAAAATAATATGTGAATAATACCTATCAATCTTATAACAATATGAGCCTCGTAAAAACTGTTGTACACAGACGCCTCTGAAGTCGCCCAGAATCATTCAGGAATGAGTGTGGCATGGCACATGTAACGAAATAAGCGACTTAGCAACGCTGCATGTTCAACATAATCGTTTACTCGTTTTGCAGTGAGGATCCCATCATAAAATTCATCCTGTTTTTCCTGCAAATATAACAATTTATTTGATCCATCCACCACAAGTTGATCCAGTTTTGTCTTTTTGTTCCAGCTCACTTCACGAACCGTGGGGGGGGATATTTTTTTAATGTTTGCTCAGCTCACAATCCACTCTGTCATTTTACCCGCTTACTTCACGAACCTAGCGGGAAAAAATATTGTTTTTGTTTTTATGCTCCGCCCACTAACCAATAAGTCTCCACCTTGTTGTTTTTTCCGGCTCACTTCACGAACCTAGCGGGAAAAAATATTGTTTTTGTTTTTATGCTCCGCCCACTAACCAATAAGTCTCCACCTTGTTGTTTTTTTCCGGCTCACTTCACGAACTCGGCGGGAATTTTTTTATTTTTTTTCAAGCTTTTCATTTTTTCCTGCGGACTTCACACTTTTTATTTTCAACATTCACATGTAGATGGCGCGGCAGTTGAATATATATTTTTTTCCTGCTCGTTTTTTCCCGCCCGTTTGACCGAAGCGAATTATGGCGGTAACCAAACAGAGTTATTTGTGGGTTTGTAGTTTCTGGAAAAAAATAAACAGCTGATATTTCGCATTGTCAAAACAAATTTTTTGTATATTTTGATAGGTTTTGTATACCTACACAAATTTTAGTTGTGAACAGATTTTCTAGATTTTTTTAACATTTCTAGTAAGTCATCCTATAGGAATCTATAGATTGAATTCCTTCAAATCAACTTTATCCACAAAAATGTTATCCTCGATGCGCTTCCGGGTGCTATACCGGTTGGTTATCAATATACGGTATGTGGCATAAAAGTAGATTTTATTTAAATTATAAAATTTGTATGAACATTTTAGGCCGTCTATCAGATCCTTATCCCAAATAGCCCCAATAAAAACTAATCCTCCCAGCAATGTAGACCAGTATGAAGTGGATACTCTAGCGAAGATGGCCTCAGACTGGTGGGATCCAACCGGACCTCTGAAGGGACTCCACTCAATGAATGCACTGCGAGTGCCACTTATTCGGGATGGACTCATTTCAACTGGCCTTATCCCAAAAGAGCAGATCCGTACGCCTCAGGTCCTATCCGGGATTAACATACTAGAAGTTGGTTGCGGAGGAGGGATTCTTACAGAAGCGTTAGCACGAATCCGGGCCGATGTGTGCGGTATTGATCCGGGAGAAAAGCTTATTCAGGTGGCGAAAGATCATGCTCAGTTACTGGACCAAAACATTGCCAGCAAAATTCATTATGAAGTGGAAACAGTGGAAGAGCACTCCAAGAAAAATGTAGAGAAGTATGATGCCATCGTTGCTTCAGAAGTATTGGAGCACGTGAGCAATAAAATAATGTTTCTCGAGCATTGCTTGCTGGCACTCAAACCAGGCGGATCGATATTTATCACTACACTAAATAAAACGACCGCTTCTTGGTTGGGCGGAATTGTTGCTGCAGAATATATTCTGGATCTTGTCCCAAAGAATACTCATGACTGGGATAAATTTATTTCTCCGTTGGACTTGCAACGTGTTTTGAAAACATACAACTGTAGTACTATTTTAGTCCATGGAATGTGTTTCGAGTTTTGGAGAAACAGTTGGTGTTGGACTGAAAGCACGGAAATAAATTATGCGCTACAAGCGGTTAAACTAATGGACGATTCCTAACCGCTGCTTAGAATAAATTATTCGTATGTATTAACTTAAAAAAAGATTTTTTTATTGCTGGACATTACGTTTATCTATTCATCTTTTGGACGTTCCATTCGCTTAATATTCAAAGGCAGAACGCTTTGCCGTTTATCAAACTTCCTTTTGACCGTTTTCACAACACTGGTATAGAATTCAGCCATTTCTTCGTCGGGTACGTCTAGGCGCATTTTCTGTCGTTTGGCTGCCTCAGCACGCTCTTTCTCTACTAGTGCGGCAAGATCCTTATTCCTTTCCAACTCAATAATGCGTTCGATTTCAGGATTCATTCCACCGTAGCTCACGCGTCCTTCGATTAGGTCCTCGCACGGAACGTAGCTTGTCTCGATGATGAATTTGGAGGAACCGTGTAACATTTTATCGGTGATTTCATTGGAATATAGCGCCCTACAAAGACAAGCTCTGAGAATGGAATCTTATAATATATAATGAACACAGCTACCTTCCTTCAGCATCATCCTTTTCCTTTTCGATCTTTTCTCTGGTTCGGGACATAAATTTCATTTCCAGAATGCCTTTCGACAGCTTTACTTTGGCCATTTTCGAACTCATTTTGAATATTAATTAATTCGATTTAATTACGATGTGCTTCTGTGAGATACGGAAGAAAGTAAACAAAAACAATGTTGGAATTATGTTATGTTATTAACGTCAATAGTACCAGGGATGCCAAATTTTAGGCAATCAATATCACCCAGTAAAGTTCAGCTGAAAATTAACCGGAACTCAGGCTGGCTCTAGTTAGTATAATCCTGCTTCAATGACACAACCCGACCAAACAAGAGGGTGACGTGTCGTCATATTTTCGTAGCCACCATAAGAACTTTGCTTGTAACAACATGAACGAAATTAATTTTTAATATGAACGAGGAGCACGTTAGTTTACATCAAATCAGTTAAAGTGTTCATTGTTTTCTTTTGTTTACTGCTACTATTGTTTGTTGATGACGCTTTAAGCGATTTTGACGTTGTCAAACTGACCCCCATCAATCGGTGGAAAAACGATGTTGCCTATTGTCAAACTCTGTATGTAGAGATAGGGATGCCAGCTACCTGCGACCAAACCATTCGGAATTTGATTCGGATTCCTGAATGAAGTCAGTACCCTCTACCTTCGAAACCGTTAGGAATTTTTACATGAGTTGAATTATGAATATGGACGTCTGTTCTCTGTGCTTTACCCATTCGAACGATTCAACCCACTGAGAAGTCCAAAAAATTGTTTCAAAATCGTTCAACACGGGTCCAATGATGGACGTTCGTTGAACGGTTATTTGGACGATGTCCAAATTGGTCCAACGAACGTTCTTCATTGGACGATTTTGAAACCAACCGTTCTTAGAGGGAAACCATTCCGGAACCGGTTCGGACTTCTGAGTGGATTTACACAAATTTTATTAAATATTTGTTCGACCATGGATGTCTGTTCTTTATATTTAAAATAAATACTCATTTATGAGTACCGGAATTATCCAATTATCGGTTCAATTTCAGCTGTTACAAATTGAGTATTTTTTTGAATAAGAAAGTGGATAAAATTTTGTCTATCCAGAAACTATTATTCCACAAGAAAAGTGGCTACTTATAAATGGTTTAAAAACACTTAACAGTTTGGAGAATGGAGATTTACCGTAACATAGGAAAGCATAATTTGAAAATGAGAAAACTTACTGAAAACCGAAGAAGCTGCTAGTCGGAGTGAATAATAGAACAAGGCGCTTCATAGGTGATACTATCAAAGCCATGTACCATCAGCAACATTGCTGCAAAAAGGAATCTTTAGGTACGAATTGACAACATTAATGAAAATGTTATTTTGTAATATATCTATTTTACATTAGAATATATCATTGCGACTTACTTCAAACGATGTTGGACGGCGTCGATTCCGGAGACGTCTCGGGAACCTGGAATGACACAAGGTTAAGTTGGGAGGCGGCTTGTTTAATTCTGTTAACGGCAAGGGGCGGATAAAGTAATTAAAAAAAAGTTTGAGAAAGTAACTTCAAGTTCTTTATGGTAGCGGGAGTGGCGATACAATAAATTTACGAGCAAGCGTTTTTCAATTTTTTATGTTCCGAATAAATAAGTTATATTCACCATTCTGAAAGTACTCATAAATGGGAATGATTGAACTCATTTTTAGTTCGTTCCATTACATAAAACTTGGTAAAAATCTACCCATTTTTTGACATACACATGTGCTACACAGTTTTGGATAGGTGCCCGCATAAATAAAAATTATAACTGGAATCATCCATATTATATAAAAACCTTATGTGCTATGGTGACTATATATGTTATGGTCTATTTATAACATCACGATAATTTTTTTTTTTTCGTTATGTCGTAGGAAAGGTACAATGAAGATAAGATTTGTTGTGCAGATAAGGGATATAGTTTGCCTATAATATATTAAAATAAAATAGAACTATAGCGCTTCCGACGGATTATAAAGTAGTATATAAAAATGGTTTGGCTTGAAATTACAATGTAGGTTGGAGTTGTGGTATGGTGCTGTATAATTTTGATTAAATGAGTCAGGATAGCATATAAACTATCCAATACGATAAACGTAATCTTCCCAACAAGTTATACGTTTTTTACAGTTTTCAACAATATTTTCTATATTGAATTCGTTTGTATAATAAAACTTAGTGGTGGAAGTTATGGAGTGAGTGCTTTGAAGTTTACAAATCTTTACATCGATTCTTTTATAAGGTGGTTAACGAAGCTGATCGCATGCTGGGATGTGATTGGAAGCCTAAATTCGAAAGTCCTTTGCAGTCTGCAACTTGGCCCTAGCATGCTCGCAATCTGGCAGAGGTATTACTTGCAGAATAGGTTCAGATCGTGTATATGCGCGAGAAGAATCGGAAACTAATGAATCTTTCAACCAAAATTTCGGACAAAAATTAAACGGTGATTGTTTTCTAAACACCTAAACTAATAACCGCGGATTATCAATATATGGATACGGCTGTTCTTAATGAGCTCCAAAACTTACACCAGGGTATCCATCTCCGCTGTGTAGTCAATGGTTGAACATCTAAATGGATTTTCCTATTTTTAATTGGTAATGACAAGGGTTTAATATTGGCATGAACCGCACACTCGTAGTAAGTAATTTTATTCTGCTTTCCTTATTTCGCTGCTGGAAAACAAGGGAAAGGAAATGATTATTTAATCCAAAATTAATTAGATGAAGTTTACACGGCTTTGGGGAATATCATCATTATTTTTGGGTAAAATTGGAGCCTCTTTCGTATTTCGTCGGAGAAAGAAGAATGCACAGATTTCAGATTACCTACCGCTAGGTAATGCAAGTTTTCCGTGCGTGTTTCACTACAGGGTTCGCAGCGAGTACTTTCTCTTTCATTAGTAGACTGCGTTACTAATCTGAACCAAGCGCCGCGCCGATTTGTGATACTTTTAACTAAAGCAGAATCATTCGTTATGACAATACTTCAAATCCGGTCGTTTATGTTGGATGATGTAGGGCTTATTTGGCAATTACCATTTGGAGTGCTATCGACTGTATTGATAGTTACACTTCCCCCGTTGAATCTTATTCAAGGTTATTATAGCTATTATATAATATAGTTGATTGGGTGAACAATCTGGTGTTTCTTTTGGTGATGTCAGTTCGTACGCGAACTATTCATTTGTACAATCGGATTGTGTTTTCATGATGAATGCCTATAGGCCAAAAGGGTATAGTCTAATCCACGTGTAGATGTGTTAGTGCCGAGGTACTCAAGTATGTGTGGACAGCAAAAGTGTGTGCGTGATAACGGCAAATCAAGAAAAGTGATGAAACGTCAAAACAAACTTTTTTTCCTGTTTACGAATCGTTTCAAACTCGTCCAACTTTCAGTTTTTCTATGCAGTTGTTTCGAACTCCATTATTTCTTTTGGGTTAAACAGGGTACCTCGGCGGAAACAGGTTACCTTAGCGGAAACGGAAACAAGCGGAAACTCGGTGGTGGCGGAAACCCGGCAGCGATTTAATGATTGAAAATGGTAAGTGTTTCAGAAACTATTTTTTCACATCTTCGTTTCAAAAGTGAAATATCCGGGTTTTTTAGGATTCCGCAGAGGCGCAGAAAAGATACGCAGAAAAGATTGCCATGTGTAAGGGATTTGATCCTTTGAAAATTAAAACATCAGTAACTGATGTTCCGCTCAACGTGACGTTTGCGCAAATCTACCAGTTCATGGTACTGGATCCGAATCCGTTCACCGGGCATGCAAAGGATTCTACAAAAGGAATGGAGGCTATTTTGTACTTCAAAAATGGTTGGGTGAAAAAAGTGGCTGGGAAGAAAATTCAGAATGTCTTCATTATCCACGGAACAGTACATCACTCATTTTCGTTGAATGACCCTCCACTATGCCCGTGGATAGTCGTTGAGGAAAACGGGACGATATTGGCCGCACATTGTACATGCGCTATAGGAATTCTCGAGTCTTGCAGCCACGTTGGAGCAACGTTATTTGCCTTAGATGGTATTAGAGTCGCAGTTTTAGAACAAAAGGTACGTGAAGTAAAGATGCGTTTGCAAGTTTGCTTTGAAATTTGTTTACTCTGCACTTTATAACAAGGGCGATCACGCCTAGTTTAGAATATAAATATACTAGATAATATGGAAGCAATAATTTTAGAGCAGAAAAAAAATTATTGTTAGTGATACCGGTTCAGGCCGATGCATATTTTGCCTTTTAGGAGGGGCCAAGTGTAATAGAAACCCTGCTTGTTTATGGAGGCTTTCGAACAAGATTTTTTTCATTCATTTTTAGGCGGTGATGTTTCAAGCATATTGCTAATGTTTATTTTTTTCAGCTTTCCGTCACCGATCTTCCGGCGTATTGGAAGAAGCCGCCATCAATAAATCAAGAGCTATACAAAAAAATTCGGGATATCAATTTCGGCAAAAGAGTTGAAAAATTTTATCCATCGGTCGAGTCAGTTTCGAAAAATGATCCTCGCTATGTGGAGCTTCTACAGTCAATGCAAGAAGATGGTATAAACTGTGCGGCTACGTCTGTTTTTTGTGGTGAATCAAATTGTAGTTTTCTATGTAAAACTTGCAACGAAGAGAAGGTATTGGACGAAAAGTTTCAAACGTTCGATTTAACGAAGCTATATAATCCATCCCACCGTCAGAAACCGTGCGATGAATTACTGAAACTATCCCAAAATATTTATCAAAATATGGATAATGACCCTCACATCATCCATGAAATAGAAGTCAGTACATCTCTCCAAAACGAATCGCAGTTGTGGATGAAGCTAAGATGTGGTCGAATTACTGCCTCTGTTTTGAAGGATGTTTGTCATACAACCTTTAATAATCCTTCATTATCAGTTGTGAAGCAAATTTGTTACCCGAACCACATTTCTTTTTCGTCACCAGCAATTCAGTATGGTAGAAAGTATGAGTTTCAAGCAGTAAGTGCTTTATTTCAGGCAGTAGAGGGAAGCCATACGGACTTGAAACTTTTAAAATCTGGACTGCATCTCTCACAAGAGAATCCTTGCTTGGGAGCATCACCTGATGCAATTTTGCATTGTCGATGCCATGGCATAATTACGGTTGAGGTTAAATGCCCTTATTCTTCCAAAGATGCTGATAATCTTCGGGATGTTTTGCTCAAATTAAAAGACCGTTATGTTGACGTGGACGAACATGGAAACATTGTTATGAACACAAGGCATAAATATTACTACCAGACATTGATGCAGGTTCATATTTGTAAAGCGACATTCGGATATTTTTATATATGGTCCCCTAAGGATACACTTTTATTTCAAGTAAAGCGAAATGAAACTTATTGGACATATTGTAGAGATCGTGCAATATTGTTTTTCAAAAATGTAATACTTTTGGAGTTGTTAGCTAAAACGTTTACAGATCGTAAATAGAATAATTATGACAATAAACCATAACGAAAAGAATATGTTTGAGTTTTTTTTATATGTATTATCAATATTATAAATTTTGCTTTATTGTGGTACAACAGACGGACATAAATTAACTAGAGCAGATGTTATAGTTATTATTTGATCTAAAGCTAGTGTGTTGTTATTCCATCGCTCAAGTAGTGAAATTGGAATTGTATCAGTTAGAATTAAGAATTTTTGGCGCAGTACTCCTATTATTCTTTCTACATGGATGCGTAATGATGAAAGTTCTTTAGACGCAATAGCATCAAGTGGTTCAAGCTGCCTATTTTTCCTTTTAAATGCTGGATAGGACACAGATGCGTTGATAGGACTTAACAGATCTTCTATCAAAAATCCACGATCCGCCATGATAAAATCTCCATCTTGCAAGAAATTCAAAAACCCTGATTGCTTAATTATTTCTTTATCCGAAATTCTACCACCAAAAGCTTCTGACATGAAAATGATGCATCCCGAGCAGCTAATGCCTATGAGAACTTTAATCGTATTGTGTTTTTTATAGTTAGAAAAGACATTAGCCTTAGCCTTCATTTGCTTAGTATTTGGACATTCCATATTCACTTCAAAGCAATCTATAATTATCGTTACCTTATCTTCATATTTTGCTTTGAAGCTTTTTGGCATATGCCTTTTTAGAACGGCTCTCTCTGGAAATCTAATCAACCCATTCATAAATGGATAAATACTGTGTAACGTTTCATAAATGTAGCTACTTATGGTTGATGGGCTCATATTGTAAATATAGCTCAGTGTTGCGAATGGTTCGTTCAATCTTAATTTTCGTAATGTAAGTATAAATATTGCTTCCTTGCTAATTCCTTGAAGACACGGTATATCTTTAGACAAAATTCCGAACAAATGTTTCAAGGTTTTACCACTGCTAAGTCCTGTAAAATATTTACATTTTTTGTCGTCATTGAGAAAAGATGAAATACTGAACCGTGTTGCTTCTCTACTAATATTTATATCCAGTTTTAAATTAACGATTACTTTTTCGAGATTTTTTATCTGTTGCTGCAACTTGATAGCGTCTTTGCTGGTTTTATCTGATTCTCCAATTAGCGATGACGTCGTTTGAGTACATGTGTCTGCCACAAATTTGGATGATAAATCCTGGTCGCCCAATGATTTTTTCTGCATTGCACTGTTGAGAATAGTGGTGATATGGTCAATACGTTTTTTATAATTGATTAGAGTATCAGCAATCATTGTACTTTATATACGATTTGGACAGATCACACTAGAATTCATTAAATGTAAAAATACTGCAGTATTTTCACAGTTGGCGTTGTAATTCTCAGCATATTGTTGCAATTGGCATAGCGTCGTCATAACTCCAGTAAACTTTAGACGCTTCGTGGCCGGACGATAACTTGCAAAATGAGTTCTATGAGCGTTTAGACAAGACCTACGGAGAGTGCCGAAAACATGACCGAATACCCATAGTCGTAAACGCAAATACGCATGTAGGAAGGGCAGATTTTTTTCGTTCAGTATTTGGAAAGAAGACTCCTCTCAACTACCACCGACAACGGCTTGACCATTAATTGCATACTGTTGCCATTTGGCAACATACCGAATTCTGTGATATAAAGCCTTAACAAGAGGTATATATGGTATCCATCCAGAAAAATGAGTACCAAGGAAAAATGAGTTTGATGCATTTATGGGTTAAGGTTGAAACCCTTAAAACACTGAGACGACTTTGTTGCATATTTTTGGTTATATCTTTTGATACAGTGAATCATTTTCAATTCAGAAACGATTATATCTAGGGGAATAGTTGCACTATCAAATGAATATGGAGAAATAGGAATCCTAGTGACCAATCCAGAGAGATTGCCGGATGTGCACGGCATACCTCGTATTCTCTAAAGAAATGCATATATGATTTTGATGTTTAGGAATTAAAAAAGGGTGAAAACCTTAATTTTTTCTCTTGAAATCGAACAAGAATGCTTCAATTGCTTTAACAGACATTGCCGCCTACTTTGCTGGATGTTAGGTAACCGGAAACTCTGGTGTTCGGTTCCAGAGGACAAGTTCAGGTGTATAGGTCATTTCCATCATGCGACATCAAATCATACTTCCTCAATTAAATAAGACTGACTGACGAACAAAGATTCCATTTCGGACACACATGGCGATTTCAACAACAGTGACCGGTTCCGGAGGATCAGTTCAAATATCCATCATGCGGCACTTAAAATCTCAGTTTCTCGACGAGATAAGACTACTGGAAGAGCAAATACGCAATTATGGACACATATGGCTATTTCAATATCAGTTTCGGAGCCCCGACGACCGGTATTGGAGGAATAGTTCGCAGTTAGTTCTGGAACTGATGTTGAAATGGCCATGTGCGTCCAAAGTGGCCTCCTTGCTCTTTCGTCAGTCTTATTGCGTCGAGGAAGTGTGATTTGATATGTCACATGATGGAAATAACCTATAAATCGGAATTGGTCTACCGGAACCGGACACCGGAGTTCCAGGTCCGATGTTAAAATGGTCATATGTACCCAAAATTATATCTTTGCTCTTCGATTGGTCTTATTTCGTCGAGAAAATGTAATTTGATGTGTCGCACAGTGGCGTAGTAGTGGGGGGAGGGTTGGGGACAAACCACCCCCCCCCCCCCTCCGCTTCCCTCTGTATCACTTATTTTTCATGAAAGCATACTCGGGATGTATGACTGTTCGCAAGGATTGCATTCTGGCCAAAATTCTAAAAGTCTGGAGTGACGGGCTGCACTACAGACATTTTATACACAGGCTAGCGAAATGTCAAAAATTGCAGCCAAACGAATAGTCAAAAAGTCAAGCCAAACGAACATGAAGGTTTTGTGAGGGGAAGTATAGGAGTAAGCCCATGCAAAGTTTATGAGATCTTCCGTCATGCCAGTTTACGTTCATGGTTGCTAGTATTACTGTTTTTGTCTCGGCAAGTCTGTGTATAAAGTGTTTGTTGGCTGGACGACGATCGGGAACGCCCTGGGTGGAAAAAGAAATGCCCTCGGATTTTTTGGATGGTTTCTTATGCCCCATCTATAAGAGGTGCTATGTAAACTTGAGTTAATTACTACCGGTATAACGATCCTAAATACCTGCAATAAGGTTCTCTTCCGTTTTCTGTTTAGCAGACTGCGCTCATTGATTACATCCTTTATTGATGAATCTCAAAGCGGGTTTCGATAATGACGATCAATTGATCAGCAGTCTCTATTGTAAAAGTTTGAGTGTCTTCCCATTCGAGTTTATGTATTTTGAAAGCTACTAGAAAACTAGAACTGTATTTTGAAAGCTACTAGAAAAAAGCGTTATTCGACGACTTTCATTTAATTGCATTATTCTACAAGCACATAAACTTTTAGAACGAAATACTTTTCTAAACGTCGAACCTGCAATGCACTAACAGGGTTATTGATCATTATGAGCCTAATAACACATTCCCATAAAAATTGAAGAACATGATAGACACATGAAAATTTATCTGTGTATATGAAATGAAAAATCTACTTGAAATCAACAGCAAACAGACAGTTCCTTAATCTTCCTTAACACTCCCACCACCATGCCTCAAAAAAAGTCGGTACGGTAGCAGTCGCTCGACCATTTGGACAATTTTGGTATCAATGGATTTTTTGGACTCTTTAGATTACTATGAAATAGTCTAAATTTAAATTTGACCACAATTGATCGTTCTACGACAAAAAAAGTCGGAGCAAGTACTACAAAAAATTGCAAATTTCCAATATTTGTGAAGAACTTAAAATCTAGCGCGATGACCTACGCATGTTATTATGTTAAACTCTTTGGATTGATGTAGGCAACCAATTTCTAGCAGATTGTTCATAATTTCTTATGAAAGGCATTACAATATCTTCACAAAATTGCATACAATACAGAAAATGACAATATTCGGAAATTTCATAGCGATGACACGCATATATTATACTGTCAAAATGTTCGTATATATGTGAGTGACAATTTTCAAGAGCATTGTTTATAGTTTTAAATTCAGTGAACTACAAAATCTTCACAAAATCACGTATTTTACAGAACATTTCTTGATTTTCCATTGTAACTTGAAATTTTCACAAAGAATATCGCATTTCATTATATCAAAATGTTCGCAAATGTTTACATTTATTTTATGATGCTAAAATATTTGCATTTACGAAATAGACAATTTTTTGGAACATTGTTCATAGTTTTAAATTCAATGAACAACAATATCTTCACAAAATCACGTATTTTACAGAACATTTCTTTATTTTCCATTGTGACTTGAAATTTTCACAATAATTATCTCATTTTATGATGCTAAAATATTCGCATTTACGAAATAGACAATTTTTTGGAACATTGTTCATAGTTTTAAATTCAATGAACAACAATATCTTCACAAAATCACGTATTTTACAGAACATTTCTTTATTTTCCATTGTGACTTGAAATTTTCACAATAATTATCTCATTTTATGATGCTAAAATATTCGCATTTACGAGATAGATAAGTTTCTAGAACATTGTTTATAGTTTTTAATTCAATGAACTACAAAATCTTCAGAAAATCACGTATTTAAAGGGACATTTTACATTTTCCTTTGTAACTTTAAATTTTTACAATGAATATCGCATATTATAACGCTTAAATACTCATATTTACGAAATAGACAAGTTACAAGAACATTAATTATAGTTTTTAATTCAATGAACTACAATATCTTCACAAAATCACGTATTTTACAGAACATTTCTTTATTTTCCATTGTAACCTTAAATTTTCACAACCAATATCGCATTTTATAATGCCAAAATATTCTCATGTATTAAGTAGACAAGTTTCGAGAACATTGTTTATAGTTTTAAATTCAAGAAACTACAATATCTTCACAAAATCACCTATTTTACAGAACATTTCTTTATTTTCCATTGTAACTTGAAATTTTCACAATAATTATCTCATTTCATGATGCTGAAATATTCGCATTTACGAAATAGTCAAGTTTTTAGAACATTGTTTATAGTTTTAAATTCAATGAACTACAATATCTTCACAAAAACTCGTATTTTACGGAACATTTCTTCATTTTCCATTGTATTTGACATTTTCATAATAATTATCTCATTTTTTGATGCTACAATATTCGCATTTACGAAATAGACAAGTTACGAGAAGATTGTTCATAGGTTTTAATTCAATGAACCACAATATCTTCACAAAATCACGTGTTTTACAGAACATTTCATTATTTTGAAGACATTGTAGTTCAAATTAAATTAAATTCAATCAAAAATGTTCTACAAACTTGGCTACCATCTATATATACAAACATTTTTGTGTCGTAGCATTATTCATTGTAAAAATGTCAAGCTACCCATGAGAAAACAAATGTTTTGTAAAATACGTGATGTTGTGCGGATTCATTGAATTCAAGTATACGGACAATGTTCCACAAAATTGTCTATCACATAAATTCGAACATTTTGATATAAAAATGTTGCGACATTCATAAATTTCAAGTTACAACGGAAAATAAAAAAAATGTTCTGTAAAATACGTGATTTTGTGAAGATTTTGTAGTTCATTGAATTAAAAACTATAAACAATGTTCTGGAAACTTGTCTAACACAGAAAGGCGAACATTCCGGTATCATAAAATGCGATATTCATCGTGAAAATTTTAGGTTACAATAGAAAATAAAGAAAAATTCTCTAAGACACGTGATTTTGTAAAGATATTTAAGTTCTATTCTATTTCTATATCTATTTCGTAAATGCAAACATTTTAGCATCATAAAATGCGATATTCATCGTAAAAATTCGTAGATATTTTTTGTGAAAATTTCAAGTTGCAGTGGAAAATAAAGAAATGTTCTATGGAATACGTGATTTTGTGAAGATATTGTAGTTCAGTGATTATAAAACTATGAATAATGTTCTGAAAACACGTCCAATACATAAATGCGAACATTTTGATATAATGAAATGCGATATTCTTTGTGAAAATTTCAAGTTACAATGGAAAATCAAGATATGTTCTGTAAAATACGTGATTTTGTGAAGATTTTGTAGTTCACTGAATTTAAAACTATAAACAATGCTCTTGAAAATTGTCACTCACATATATACGAACATTTTGACAGTATAATATATGCGTGTCATCGCTATGAAATTTCCGAACATTGTCATTTTCTGTATTGTATGCAATTTTGTGAAGATATTGTAATGCCTTTCATAAGAAATTATGAACAATCTGCTAGAAATTGGTTGCCTACATCAATCCAAAGAGTTTAACATAATAACATGCGTAGGTCATCGCGCTAGATTTTAAGTTCTTTACAAATATTGGAAATTTGCAATTTTTTGTAGTACTTGCTCCGATTTTTTTTGTCGTAGAAGGATCATTTGTAGTCAAATTTAAATTCAAACCATTTCATAGTAATCTAAAGAGTCCAAAAAATCCATTAATACCAAAATTGTCCAAATTGGTCAAGCGACTGCTGAGATATAGCGATTTGAAAATGCCGTACCGGTTGTGCGTGCAAGTAAAACTGGCATGGTTGGAGGAGTGTTAATGAGTCACTGAGCCGATCAAAAGAGACGATCCTTTTCTGTGAGTGAATCAGACTCGATTTGCTCTCGAAAATGAATCAGTTTTCTCATCTCAGGAATCAATGAAGCCTATTAGTCCGAGTCTCGTAGTAGATGTTACCAATAATTGTGCAAGTATATTTCACTATCGGTTAAAAACCACTGAATTATACCAAGTGTGTAAAGATGCAGATATCGGATGGTTGATAAAGCATGTATCGTGAATGCCGAAAGAAAAACCAGCTTATGCCGTCAATTTCGGGGCTGACCCCGCACTCGACTTACTCCTCGAAATGTTAGAAACCCAACTCCATATATCATATTTACCTATTTGCAGTAACATACTGTTCTTGCGTTTTTTCCAGTTGTGATCCGTTATAGCTCTGGTTTAAGTGGTTCAGTTGGGATGACTCTGACCCTAAATGGTCACCGTCCTGAGAAATAAAGAGGTCTGCATCGATAACATTACTATCATGCACTTGCCGAAAGGGAGCACTATAATGCTCCAGTTCGCTCAACTTCAAGGTTTCCGATGTTGGTATAGTTTGGTGGGTATCGTTTAGTTGATCCAGATTCAGTTGGTTGAATTCCAAGCAGGATGACCTTTGGAAGAATAAAAAGAACACATTTTGTAAATACTAACATTTTTTAAGTTAAAATACAAATACTGACCCCTCAGTTCGTGGAGTGCCCAAACTACCGAAACTAATACCATGCAAGTCGATAGAGGGAGACTCCTCGAGTAACTGATCGTCTGCGTTTGTCGGGATATCATGGTGTTGCCATGGAACAATGTCATCGTTCACATCGAAAATCGCATGGGTTGATTCTACCGAATAGTGTCCTTGTACTGATTCGAAAGCCGGAATGCTATAAGATACAACATTTTAAAAAAGACAAAAATATATAGCAAGCAAAATTCACCTGGTCGTTCGAAAGGCAAGCTCGTACTCGATAGGTAATGTACCAGTTCTCTTGTCTGTTTCTGTGTACCATGAAGTTGTCGGTTCTTTCGCAAACAGATTTTGTGGTTCCTTATCGGATACAAAGTGCTTCATTGACTCACGGTCTAGATTTAGTGTTGGTGTCCAATGTACATCACCCTCCGCTTCGAAGCATGCCGGTTTGCCGGTTACGCTCTGGTTTAAATGGTTCAGTTGGGATGACTCTGACCCGAAATGGTCACCATCCTGAGAAATAAAGAGGTCTGCATCGATATCACTACTGACATGTACGTGCTGAAAAGGAATATCATAACGCTCCAGTTCGTTCAACTTGAAGGTTTCCGATGTGGGTATAGTTTGGTGGGTATCGTTTAGTTGATCCAGATTCACCTGGTTGAATTCCAAACACGACGAACTTTGGAAGAATAAAAAGAACAAATTTTGTGAATACTGACTAACATTTTTTAAGTTAAAATACAAATACTAACCTCTCAGTTCGTGGAGTACCCAAACTGCCGAAACTAATACCATGTAAGTCAGTAGAGGAAGACTCCTCAAGTGCCTGATCGTCTGCCTTTATGAAGATATTATGGGATTGCCGTGAAACAATGTCATCGTTCATATCAAAAATCGCATGGGTTGGTTCCAACGAATAGTGTCCTTGTACTGATTCAAAAGACGGAATGCTTAAAGATACAACAAAATTTTAGAGAAGACAAAAATATATTTCAGGCAAAATTCACCTGATCGTGCGAGAGGAGCTACTGGCAAGCTCGTACTCGGCAGGCAATGTACCAGTTTTCTTGTCTGTTTTCAAGCACCGTAAAGCAGTCTGTTCTTTCACGAACAGATTTTGTGGTTCCTTATCGGATTCAAAGTGCTTTATTGACTTACGGTCTAGATTTAGTGTCGGTGTCCAATCTACATCACCCTCCGCATCGAAACATGCCGGTTTACCGCTTACAAAATGCCGGCTGCAGATACGATCATGTGCAGTTGGAAATATTGACCTGCTGCAAGCCCTTATCCATCGCAGTCGTCGTAACTCAGCCTTTTTCCGAGCACAACCAACAAACTTCGAACTTACTGTCGGAAATTTAAAAAGTTTGTGAACTTTATCGTCTGAATAACTAGCGCACGAGCGAACGAAACATCTAATCGCCATTTTATAATTTCAAATGTTTGAGGTTAAAATTTAAGAATGTTGGAACGTGATAAGCAAAGCGAAACAATGTACCCGATGCAACTGGCAGGATTCGTGTAAAAATTAGAGGAAACTGTTTCGCTTATCAACTGCTTAGTGAATATGCAACATTAAGGGTTGTGGTAATCCTTCTTTCTAGGAAATCGCATATCGGCTCCATCAGAAAAAAAACTGGCGTTTTTGGTAGATTCGCAGTCCACTTGCAAACTTAAGGCAACACTATTAACACAAATTTTCCGAAATAGCCATCCCGGCCAATTCGCCACAAGAAGAGTTCACTCGACCAAAAATTTAACTTCCTTTTCTGCGACGCGTAAATGATTGAGGTTAAAACGAGTGGAGAAATAACAACAAACTTTCTTGGCGATTGAGGTTAAAACGAGTGGAGAAATAACAACAAACCGAGGGTAAAACAGGTGGAACAATCTCACGCACACAATCTTATTTCATATCCGAATAGAAAGGAATGTATCCATACACGTTGTTTCTGTGTGCGCTGCATAGACGTCAAATAACTCAATTGTCACCAATCAGGACCAACTTGCAAGTTTGCGTTGTCCATTTACCTGCACATTGAATACTTTTTAACCGATAGATTTTTCTCGCCTGTGACATTGTTTGGAAATGCTAATTAGGCAATCCATTAGACGTTTGTTTGACAATTCAGCGGTGGGTTCTGTCAACAGGTCTACTCCTGCGAACAGAAAAACTCGTCCGACAAACATCTTTCGTTAGTCCGATTCGTTTGATGTTGGATCGAATCAACGATATTGTTGGACGTCGCACCCCTCGGAGTAACGTCAGAATAAGTAAACAAGAAATAATCAGCTGATCAGAAACGTCTCATGGATTGCCTAATCAACCTACCTAGCGGCAGTATGTAGCGCTGGTGACCATGCAGTTGTTTTTATTTTTATATTAAGGATGTGATAATTGAGAACTTTGTTGTCTTCGGCAAAGTGCTTCAGAAGGTCAAGGGCGGCACAATCGTGCATATAGTATTTCAGAATTCATCTCCTAGTCGGGGCTAGCGTGCAAGCTTCCAGCACATGGTAGATTAACAGCAAAACTAAATAATAATAATTTAGGAAGAAAGTTTTCCCGATAAAATTTTTGAGCAGGTGAGCAGATTAAATTGGGTTTCAATTGCCCTACGGCGCTACTGGGCACGCAAAATTTTAGATCATGGATAGTTTATAATAATATTTTCGTGTTCTTCAAGAGGTCTAGAGCTGCCCAATAGTGATTAGCTCTTAAGTTTATCAAGGACCATTCAATGATGAAAAAATCGTTTGTCTTTCTTTTCGAGTTGGATGAGGCACGCAATTCTCTCTGCCTTCACAGCATTAAAACTTTTGAAATAAAACATTGTTCAGTCATTGTGCCATCAAACAACTTTCTTATTCATAGTTATTTTTCGCCGGCTTCATTCCGTACTAAAGGCCTGTTACCGACACTAGACAGCGACTAGTAGAGATAGCGGTAATAGAGATAACACCGTCATCTGCAAGCTGCCTTAGCGTGCAGGAATTGACAAGACATTCGTCAATGTGATTCACATAAAAATTGCAGAGAAGAGGGCTTAGATGTCGATAAATCACTATGCGATAAATGCATTTGTTTTTCAGACAACAAGTTTAGCAAAAAGTCGTTTAAAATTGGTGAAAGACCATGCTGGTGCAACTTTTCATAAAAAATGTGGATAGAAACTGAATCAAAAGCCCCCGTAATATCCAAGAATACTGATGCCATCTGCTCTTTGTTAGCATATGTCATTTGAATTTCTGTTGAGAGCAACGCAAGGCAATCGTTCGTCCCTTTGCCTTTGCGGAAACCAAATTGTGTATCTGACAGTAAGCCATTTGCTTCAACCCAATTGTCGAGGCGAAACAAGATCATTTTCTCGAACAACTTTCGGATACAGGACAGCATTGAAATCGGTCGATACGAGTTGTGGTCGGAGGCTGGTTTTTCTGGTTTTTAGATGGCGATGATTCTTACTTGTCTCCAGTCATATGGGACAATGTTACCCTCAAGGAACTTATTAAATAAATTCAACAAGCGTCTCTTGGCAGAGTCTGGCAGATTCTTCAACAAGTTGAATTTGATTCTGTCTGGCCCTGGGGCTTTATTATTATATGATAAGAGAGCAACTGAGAACTCCATCATCGAAAACAATGTTTCGTTCGCGGTATTGTGAGGCGACGCGGCGCGGTAGATTTTCTGTGCCAGGGCGGAATCCGGACAAACCCCCTTGGCGAAATCGGATATCCAACGGAATATTCCACGCTCTCGTTAGTACTGTTTCGGTTTCGCATACGTCGGGCCGTGCCCCAAAGAGTGCTCATCGATGTTTCTCTCGTTAACCCGTTGACAAATCAGCGCCAGTAACTGCGTTTCTTGACTTTCATTAAATTTTTCATTCGCTTTTCTAATAGCCTTCTCTGCGTACACGTCTGAGCACTCTTTGTCCCACCACGGGTTGGGAGAACGTTTTTGGGTGCTCGATAATCGAGTTGGATAAAAACTTATACTCTTCCACTGGGGGAAGTAACTGTGTCCAATCGATAGTTTTGGATATCGCAGCAGCGTAGCTCTTACAATCAATGTTTCGTGTGAGGTCATAGGGAACATTGATTGGTTCCGAAGGTCTTGAACGAATGGTGACTGCAATTACAATAGGCAGGTGGTCACTACCGTGGGGATCAGATATTACCTTCCACTTGCAATCTAACCGTAGTGATGTCGAGCATAGAGATATGTCCAGTGCACTTGCTTGCGCTGGTGGTCTAGGAATCCGTGTCATTTTCCCTGTGTTCAGAATTGCCATATTGAAGTTCTCACAAAGGTCTTGAATTGTCGAGGATCGATTATCGTCGTACAGACAGCCCCACCCCGTACCGTGAGAGTTAAAGTCTCCAAGAAGCAGGCGAAGCGAGGGAAGGTTTTCAATCACGTTGGAGAATCTTCGATATCCCATCATGGCCCTAGGAGTAATGTAAATAGAAGCAATGCAAATATCTTTGCCTTTGATTGTTGTTTGACAAGCGACAACTTCAATGCCTGGCGTCGAAGGGAGGTTCATTCGATTGAAGGAGTAGCACTTTTTGATCCCTAAAAATACCCCTCCATATGAGTCTTCTCGATCCAAGCGGATAATGTTAAAATCGTGTAAGTTGAGGTTTATATTAGAAGTAAGCCATGTTTCGCATAGGGAAAATGCATCACAATTATTGTAATCTAGCAAGTGTTTTAATGAATCAATTTTGGGGATAATACTTCTGCAGTTCCACTGTAAGACAGTGATCAGATCCGTGATTCCGTTGAATAAGTTAGCCATCGAAGGATACGATCGCTGCAAGGAGGGGCCATTGTTCAGTCAACTGTTTTAAAAATGTTCTTACTGTTGGTAGAAAAGCAACCAGCAAACTTTTCAGAGGATCGGTAATGTTGAAAGCTGTGAATATCCAGTCCACAATGTCAGAAATTTAAGGAATCCCGTTTTAGGTTGAGTTTCTGACTGTAAAATGGGAGCACTTGGTTGGTGCCCCAGGGAGTGCGGGGAACTCCTGGTTGTATCTCAATTTCCCAAAACCAGGAGGCATTATCTTCGGATTTGTAGCAGCACTTCCAGTTGGATTATTTTTATTTTGTAACTTAAATAAAAATAAAAAAAACAAAAACAATAATAAAAAAATCGATAATCGATAAGAAAAGTAAAAACGAAACACTTCACCAGTTGGTTTCTGACGAGCTGGTAGGTGAATTGATCCTTCGTTTGTTTTATTCGTCACCAGCGTGACCTTCACACAGTAGAGAGCTGGTATAGCTCGTCTAAACAAAGCCGTCTTTCAGGTAAGAAAACTGTTTAGCACCGCACTACACTGCACTGCCTGACACAATTTATTGTTTATAATGTTTATACTCCAGCCCTTGCTGGGATAAACACCTTCACCGATATCGCCTAACTCAAGGTAATGTTACACCAAACAACGGCCGTGTGTAACGAACGAGCGCTCGGTTACGATTGTATTAAGATTTACTTTTGAAGAATCTCACCTTTTGTATATTAAATGAGATTTTATATTCGATTTCAGTTGATGAAGTTACTAGGCGAAAAAATTAGCCCATCAGGGATGGCGTTCGTATCAGATCCCTTAAACGTCAATGAAGCGAATACATCACTATCGCAGGATCCTCTTGCCAACTCTAATGACGCTATTGACAACGAAGAACCTATTGGTTATCAATCAGATACAGATTGTGAGGATGAAGGCCATTGTTCCATAAAATCCACCAAAAAAAAATCAACTGAGCAGCCAAATCAACAGAACCAGTGCCTGGAAAATGAAAGTTTTGATGTCGAGGTCGATTTCATGGGAGTCGAGGGCGAAGAAGATAAAAAGGCTGTTCTGGCAGATCAACAAATACAGTTTATGGATTCGCAAGACACTGAATATTTTGAAAACCATTCAAAAGAACTTGTAGTGCAGTGCTCTACAGAACCTGAAATAAATGAGAAGGAACATACAGATCGCGCTCTGCTGGAAGTCGCGTGCACTACAGAACCTGCGGTAAATGAGGTAGATCACTCCGATCGCGCAGAGCTTGAACTGCGGTACTCTCAACAAGTTGCGATAAATGATGTGAACCACTTCGATCGCACGGAGCCATACCTTGTTGAATATAACGTGGATGCAATTTCGAAGGAATCTGATACTCCAGTTATGAATGATCTGGCACCCGCGGTAGCAGTTGTTCAAGAGCAACCATTGAATGACTGGCATGCGGACTATTTAAAATTAAAGGAAGTAAACGCCCATTTGAAAAACCAAGCAAAATCGCTGAAAAAAAGGATCCACAATCTTGAGCTATCAAAATCATCTTCCGACGATTATGCTCTCCGCATAGGAAAGGAGCTCCTCGCACTGAAGGACAAGCAACAACTTCCAGGTGTAAGTAAAAATTTAGATATATAATAAGTGGTTTCGCAAACTTCCTTAACCATCCATTCAATCACAGAGAACACATTCATCTCGTACGATGAAGTTGTGTAAAAAGTAACGGCGTATTCATAAGTAAATCGGATATTGTTCACACATGAATGTCTGTTCTATGCGATTCAATGGTCTGAATGCTATCCCTTATATAAAAAGCTTTAAAAAACATTGACAAACTGCACTTACTTTTATAAAATGTTGAACTCGGATGCTTAGCACTGACCCTAAGTTACTTTACTTCCCTTCCAATCATGCTTATCACCCTTATTCTTGTTCAGGACGAATGCGTAATTCGGTCGAGAGTGGTTTGTATTCCCGCTTACGACAGAAAAATCAAATGGGCTTACTAAGAGATCAGTCTAATCAGTAGTATGATTTTGCGTTAAATGTTTGAATTAAAAACAAAGCAATAAAATTATCATTAATCAATACGAATAACAAAACACTTTCTGGTATTTTTCACCAGGCAAGATTTACTGAGGAAGACGGCATTCTCATCGATGTCAAGCAGTTGGAAGAATTAAATGGTCGAGCTACAACGGACAGTATGTTCGTTGGGTTATTGGCGATTCATCTTGTAGGAACCGCACAACTAATCAAAATGAGCGTAACTGGACAAGCGTCCCACCGTTATGTAAAATTGAAAAACATCGATGGAACTCCATTATATCCTCCAACGCAGAAAATGGATCCAAAAATTTTCTTGTTTATTTGTAGTAAGTTTTTTTACGGATTGAAAAATATAAAAAATTGTAAACTTTTTTTCTACATTGCAGACAAAGTTGCTGAACGAACAGCCATACGTATTGGCCCAGAAAATGTGGCGACTATTAGGAAGCTGTCCGATGAACGCATCGTCAAGCGGTACCTTGCACAAAAGATTGCAAATTTAAAAAAAGCAAGTGGCAAGAAACCGCAGCAACAAACCGATTTGTAACCTGGTAAGTCCCGCCGGAATTTTGACTGGCTCTAGTTAGTATCCGGTTACTAGCTAGAGGCAGAGTTCCGGCTGGATTTACGGGAGTGCTTCGAATATTTTATGTTATGTAAATTTAAAAAGTACACTGAACTAAATTTGACCAAAAATAGGTACTAGAGTACAAAGACATGTGATTTCCAATTCGCTGGAATTTTTTCCTATATTCGGTGTGTTAAACTTTGCCTTTTACACCAGCTACTACAAAATGTTTTGTCAAAATCGGGTGTTATAGTTGGACTATAGGCGGGTATCATAGAAGAAAATATATAATTATTAAATAAACAAAAGATACAATTATTCAATAAATAACACAACATCAATGTTGTTTTTATTTCCTACTAAATATTCGAAAATATTATTATAGGAATACTATATGGGGTATTGTCGGCATATACAATAGAACATTTAATGTACTACACAGCACATTGTCCACAAACGATACAAAACGTTTAATGTACCTCACAGTGCATGGTTCACGATATGAAGAAATGTGTATACTTCAACGTTTAATATACTCTGTCATGTATCATACTACAACATTATTTTAATGCCAAAATGAAGTATAAACTTACCATTCCCCATATAATATAATACAAAATTTGTTTGAGAAAATTGTCATTTTTGAATGGTAACGTTACTTAACAGCCTATTCGGTATATGGTAAAAGCGGCGCTGACCATAAGTGGTATGGTGACTATGATTGGCCTAATTGTACGTTTATCTTTGGGTAAACGATAATATAAAACATCACGAAATAGTTTTAAAAAGTTCAAATACCATTGCAGTGATAGTACATATATAATCACGAATTATGCGGGTGGTGTTTACCCAATATATGAGTTTTCCCAGTTTTGTTGTAAATGGGTGGAATACTACTCACTAATGGGTATTTTATTTTAACCGAGATCGGTGGACTATTGAAACTTTGTTCTACACTAAAAACCAAAGTTACCTATTGTTTGGGTAAAAAATGCTCAATGTAAAGCTCGTGTTCTTGCTACTCAAAATTGGGTACAAAAATGCGAATGGCATTACTTGGATAGTACTCATCAGATATCGGCAACCCAAAAATTAAATTCACCGTTTTTAACATTTTAACCCAAATATAAAAGATGGCTTCATCACGTGAACACTGCTCTCATTTGCACTTACCAGCTCAAACTATTGGGAACCCTGAATGGAGTCAGTATGGGTTCCAGCAGAGAAGAGAAGGGCCACTCGAAATCAAAACTTCTCACAATTCTTTTTAAAATCACTAGCGGCACGTGGTGTCGAAGCCCTGCAAAATACACTGTTAATCAACACATTAGTTAAAAATTATACGAGGTTACTGGTATAAAATGTCTAGCAAATTCATCCCCGATAATCCGACAAGTGGTCAGAATATGTTCTTCCAAATAAAAATTGTCATGCAATAATTAACCCATCTTTCAAACATTGACTGCGTTTTTGGGTTACAAACGGATATTTTACATTAAATATTAACCTATCCTTTTTCATCGAAAAACGAAAGTTTTAATGTAGAAGTTTGTAAGCATATATTTACGTTTAAATATCGAAACTTTTAACTGCATAGTTCATTCTTAGTGCACTGACCAAGAAAGATTTTCAATGTATATCTTCCCAAGGGTTAATGTATGTCCTTTCTTTTGAGAACCACCACATAAGGATATTAAATTTAAACACAAACAGCATTTTGATAGCCAACCATTTTCCTTTTCCAGGATTCGATATAAGTTTTTTGGTCCTAATAAAAGTAGAGGAAATTAGTTTTTAATTATTTTCAATCTTTAATATTAAAGGCTGCTTTGTATAAATTCTCATGAGTACCTTTTCAAGAATTTAACGTCGCATTTCAATTTTTAGAAAATGTCACCAAGGTCTGTAAACCATGATAGGCTCGAAAACCTCAGCGGATTAATTCGTATGAAAAATGCAAACGACAATCGGTCTGACTACTCACAAGTGTTGCCAAAATTAAATGCACTGGGAGTTGAAAATTTTTCGTATTCTGTACTAACACAATGACAAACAAAATTATTTTATATAATTATTTTTCATTCGAGATAGTAATATACTGAGTTGGTGCTGATGCTGATATTTGGCTGCGAAAAACCAAAAATCAGTTATCAGTTATTTCATTTGCGATAAAATTTCGCCAAAAACCAGTCAAAATTCCAGAGTATTTAACTGGGTAATTTCAAAATCAGCTCCAGTTCAAATTCTCGTTGTAATTTTGTTTTCAACCTAAGCTGAGCTGCGGCCAGGGCCACATTGGAAGCTGTGTTTCAGTCTAGAAAATCTTTTAGCCATCTGTTTTGCTGTAAACAGAAGGAAGATCTGTGTAAAATTTCCAAAAAAAATATGAAAAATTGAAATATTTCCAAAAATCAGCGGAAATCGGTGAAATTTTCATAAAAATGTTAAAAATCTGTCTGCTGAATAAAAGAAGCTGTGACCAAATATTTGGCAATCTATGAGACGTTTGATTGGCAACTCAGTGGTGGGTTTTGTCAACAAGTTTGATTTGCTTTACTCCTGCGAACAGAAAAACCCGTCAGACAAACATCTTTCATTAGTTCAGATTCGTTGGATGTTGGATAGAATCAACGGTTTTGTCGGACATTGTGCCCAGCAGTACGGAGTAACGTCAGAAGAAAGAATCAAGAAATAATCAGCAACACGTCTCATGGATTGCCTAATTGTTTAATAAATCTGTGACATTAAAGAAAAATGTGTGAATGTGGCAACTCTGTCTGTGGCTTGTACTAACATTTGGATGCGAGATGTGGCAAATCTGGATTCAGCAAATCAAATGAAGCCTATAGAGTTCTATGCAAATCATTTCACACACAAACTAATTGGAGGTTTGTTTTCCACCAACTGTCATATATAAAACTGTCAGTCAATTTAAACATTTGAAGTAGCTCGCTTAAAGTATTTTTTTTCAATGGCGTTGTCATGATCTACGCCGCCGTAAAACTTATTCCAGATACGTACAATACTGATTAGTTAGGACCCGTATAAATAAATAGCATTCCAGAAATCTTCGGAACCATTTCCAAACTATTCGTATAATGCTCACCATATTCGGAATACTACTGATATATTTCATCATTATAATTTAACTGTTATACTACCATACCCATTTTAGTTATCATTTCCAATACCTTCCGTTGGTTAATGGTGAATCTATTGTTGAACGAACCATATTGAAAATGGTTTTGAAACGATTGGTGCAATGTTTGGCATATGGTACACATTTATGCGGATCGCCATCTTCTGAAGAATGCTTCGTTGACACTAAGTGGACTGACATTTTATCCAATTGAGCTATCTCCGTAATATTGTTAGACGAGGATTTTTGACCATCTTAAACTACAGATTTTTGGAGCGTGGTAAACAGATATACGAATAACAAAGCCCACCAGAGCAATATTAACCTCTGGCGCCAAAGGACAATGTAGTATACAAATTTTCAATATAGGATACACGGAAGGTATTGGAAATGGTAACTAAAATGGGTATGGTAGTATAACAGTTAAATTATAATGATGAAATATATCAGTAGTATACCGAATATGGTGAGCATTATACGAATAGTTTGGAAATGGTTCCGAAGATTTCTGGAATGCTATTTATTTATACGGGGAGTGCAAAATAATATTTCATCAATCGATAGAATTGAAATGTGAAGGGGGAGAGATTTTTTTCTCCAGCTTATATTTTATCCATCGCTAGATCTAAAATATGCGTGCCACTATAATCTGTATGGTTCTTGAATGGTATGTTGTCAAAATGTATATGGAAAACAGCACATTTTGGTATGGTGACTGTTCTTAACAACCCGTTGTTTGTATGGTCGAGTATGGAAAAGCGACACTGGTTATGTTCGATATGATACTAGGCAATGGTTAATCTATTGTTGAACGAACCATATTGAAAATGGTTTTGAAACGATTGATGCAATGGTTGGCATATGGTACACATTTATGCGGGGCGATCCATCACGAAAATATTCCGACCGAAAAGCTATTTTCGATTTGTTTTTCTCCACTTATGACAGGTGGAGTAAAGATGCTGAATTACTGAACTCGACTAAAGACTCGCCATCTTATCCCAACTAAATAAAATGGTTTGGCAACATTATTTTCCGCAAACTAGCACCGCAGAGTTGCAACGTCAATAATTTCTTCATCATGAAGTGCTGTGTGAAGTTTTGTACCAATAAAACTACCGCCGGTTTTAAAAATATTGGTTTTTTTCGCTTCCTGGTAAACTACGACCTTCGTGCGGAATGGGTCCGATTTGGTGGTTTACCAGAAAATAACAACATTGCGGATAGCTGCAATGGTTGATGCAACTTTTAGAACGCACTGTAACGATAAAAGTTTTACCTTGCCTTAGAGATTCTTCTGCTCGATTGGAATGACATTGACAGGTCTCGTGCTCGATTGGAATGACACTGACAGATAAATGGTAAACAAACTATTGACGTGTCGAGCCTTCATCCAGAAGGATTCAGCGTCCTTAAGGTGGAGGAAAACAAATCGTTGAACACACTAATACAGTTACAGATTGTCAAGTACTCTATGGGTGCTTACAGAGTGGCGGCGAGAAGCTAAGCTAACATTATAATGCGAGAACCCTGCTTGCTGCAAACCAAAGGGATGATGTCAAAGTGAAAGCCGAGCGGATCTGCACCGGTTACCTGCTTTTACTCTGATAGGTTCCATTTGATACCCGAATGGAATTATACGGTAACAAAACCATGATTTTCACTGTGACAGTACAGTAATTTTACAATAATTTATAGTAAATTCTAGTAATATGCTACCACGCAAAAACAATAAACTTTAACGTTTCTACAGTAAATTTCAATGTAAAATCGATTTTTGCAATAGAAAAGGGGGTGGTTATGTATCTTAACATCAAAAAAATTGATTTTTCTTCATACTTTTTTTTCTCGAAAACAGTCAAATTTAATGTGAATTTACCGTATCAGTTTTTTCTGAACAGTAAAATTGATTGTTACATGAAATTTTATTGTAAATCTACTGCGAGAACGCTGCGTCGAACCATGTTGAAACAGTAGAAACTATAATATTTATTGTTTTATGATTGTTTGTAGGGTAAATGCTATTGTAAAATTCTATCCGGGTAGGCTGCAAGCAGGTTTCTAGCATCTCGCATCCTACTGTCAGTACCAGCCCCTACACAGTTTCTCGCCGCCACTCTGCAAGCGGCCTATTACAATAAACGCAAGCAATCCGCGCAGATCCACTCGGCTTTCATTAGGTTTGTTTCAATACACGCTTCTTGCTGCTAGCTGCTCCAACGACACGACGAGACACTGCTATTCCGAAACTGCATCACAAATATGACTACCCCTCAGTGACTCAGGTAACTGGTACTGTCAAATTTGATAGTTGATTAAAAAAATATGAAACCTGCAACACTGATGAATCTGTCATTATTTTTTCCTAAAAACTTTTATAGTTACCCACTGAGACGTCCAAAAAATTGTTTCAAAATCGTTCAACACGGGTCCAATGATGGACGTTCGTTGAACGGTTATTTGGACGTTGTCCAAATTGGTCCAACGAACGTCCTTCATTGGACGATTTTGAAACCAACCGTTCTTAGAGGGTACTGTTGCAATCCCTGGTTACGCTTGTTTATTTCGTCATACTTACAAAAAGGTTTCGAATGTACAACAAGGTATTTCATTTTGTTCAATTAAAATTGGGACGTGTTCCAATTTCAACATCCTTTCTAGCGTCGTATCAAGTGGTATGTAATAGTTGTTCAGTGTGACAAAATGGTATAGATCTGTTCCGCGCCGAAAAGGGTCATGATCCGGCCAATGTTCGCGCAAACCAGGAGCGTTGCTTTAATGACGTTGCCTTGGTACAATCGGCGAACAGTACGGAGGATATCGCAAGTATCGGTTCAATGTGGATAATTAAGTTGAAAAATTTCTGCAGCAAAGAAAAAAATGATGAAAAAGAGCCGCAAGTAGCTGCGGACGAATTGGCACCGGAAAGTATTCGAAACGGTTTGTTCTCGTTGCAGATCCAAAAAATTACTATAAGTCCGATAAAAATTGGACATGGATTAACCGACTAATCTGTAACAGATAACGGGAATACGATTTGTGAAGCGGAAAGGAAAAAACGAAGTGGGAATCTGCACGAAAATGTGCCCGACAGCACTGATGAGGGCAAAGATAAGGTCGAGAACGTACGGCGATTGTGAGTAAAGGTTGAAATAGTATCTTGATCACATAGTTATTAACGGAGAAAAAGGTGTTATAATTTCAGACGGAAGGAGACGGTTCGTGCTGTCTTCTTGGAACAAGCCCTGATTATGCATGCTTTGCATACCTTATATTCAAAAGACTATACACCGCTTTACACTTTTTTGGGCAAGGAACTAATGCAAGAAATAGTCAAGCTTTCACAGTTTGACGAGGAACTACATAAGGTCGTCGGAAAAGGTAGTGAAAAGAAGGAAGCAGGCAGTACTGATGAAAAGTATCTAACCGCAACATCTGAGCAGGGATGCATGAAGCACAGCATGAGAGCCTAACACGAGCTGAGCGGCCGCTTTGAACGAACCAAAAGCAATAAGCACTGACACCGCTCGTGCTAGTTAACCTTCGTGCTCGAGCTGTAGGATTCGAAGAGCTAGCACAACGAGTTAGCACGATAAGCTAGCGCCATGAGCCAGGTCGGTAAACTGGCACGAGCAAGCTTGGTGAGCTAGCTCAGTGAGCTAGCACGAGTTAACTCAATAGGGCCCCGTACACGAGGCGTTAGTAATGTCATTACTGAGCAGTAATGTCATTTTTAATGAACGTGTAAGGCGAGTAATGATGGAATTCCCATACAATTCCAGTAATGACACTACTTAGTAATGACACTTTTATTGCGCGTGTAAGGGTCTCTAATAGGGCCCCGTACACGAGGCGTTAGTAATGTCATTACTGAGCAGTAATGTCACTTTTAATGAACGTGTAAGGCGAGTAATGATGGAATTCCCATACATTTCCAGTAATGACACTACTTAGTAATGACACTTTTATTGCTCGTGTAAGGGCCCCTAATGAGCTGGCACGGTAAGATTGTCCGATGAGCTAGAGCGGCGCAATAGTGTAAGCTATGGAACGAAAGAATAGGACAAAGCAAGAAATATGCGTTGGTGAATGTGCGACAGGTTGCTGAAAAAACGATGCAGGCATCATTACTCACACTAACGCGTTGTTTTTTGATTCTGCTTTGGTATAGCTGAGCTATAGCTCCGTGTAGCGTGCTAGCTATCACCGTGCTAGCGAGGGCTTTTCGGTGCTCGTGCTACTTGCTAACTCTAGCTCATCGGAAACCAGCGCAAGCACTAGCTCAATAGGGCCCCGTACACGTGGCGTTAGTAATGTCATTACTGAGCAATAATGTCACTTTTAATGAACGTGTAATGCGAGTAATGATGGAATTCCCATACAATTCCAGTAATGACACTACTTAGTAATGACACTTTTATTGCGCGTGTAAGAGCCCCTAATGAATTTAACGCTGACACATTATGCGTCAGTGCACAGCAATAGGACACGGAGCAGCACCGTTCTTGTGCATGCCTGCATCTGAGTAACCTACCGCTACGTATCACCGAGAGAAGTGGAGCCTCGCTGCCAATACGCTAGATTGTCGACAACCTGTTTCCGACAGGAGGTCGGTTCAAATGGCCGCGATGGTATCTTCCGAGTACATCAGTTTGAGAAGGTTGAATATTTTGTACGAACTTCTCCTCATTAAAATAAATCCTAGGAGATAACGCGGTGATGCGGAGCGGCATACTATATCGAAACTCCGAATGATGCTGCTTAAAAAACAACTTGGAGCCTTGGTTTTCTGATTCCGGCGCATATAGGCAGTTAATTTTCTGCACCAACTAGATTATCAAGCTAGAAGGCTATCGGAAGCGAGGAAAATGGTCTTGGTCGATTTCGTTCACATTCTTAACGCAAGGATATGTGCAACTACTCGAGTGTGCTCAATACTCGTAATTCATCAAACCGAAACTGGTGTCAAGGTATCAATCAACATGTTTTAAAACCATGGTAAGGGCAACTGACATATATTATTTTTAGTTCGTACAGGTTCCGGAACCATTGAAGAAGTATAAGCCGGAAAAGTACTGCGAAACGATTCCTTTTGTGAATCCAACATTTACCGAGGTAGAAGTTGCCACTCAAGCTAAAGAGGATAGGAAAAGCATAAATTATAGTACTGCTACCTAAGTTTCCAAAAAAGCAAATCGTTACCAATCAACATTGAAGAATTTTTCCCCAATGTACATCTATAAGGTCGAAAATGAAATTTGAACATGATTAGTTCCTTCGTGTATTTCACAACCTTTTAAACTGTTTTAATTTGTCTTCACAATTCGAATAAAATACAAATTTGGAGCATCCAATGTTAATTATTCCTTGTCATTTTAGAACGACCGAAAGATAAACGCCTTACGCGAACCTGGAGGGAAACTTATCTTGAGCTTCCTAGCTCAGCTAGAATGAATGAGCCCCAACAACGAAAAATGTTACATGTCGGAATAATCGTGCTTACACTGCGGAATTTTCGAAAATTCTTAAACAGATCAGTTACAACATTCACTGTTGCTAATCCGCTTATATTTTTCATCTGTGGTTCGTAGCGGTAGAGTTTTATACTTGTAAAGTGCTGCTATATCTGTGTCAGCCTTTTGTGACCCGCTGAGAGAAAGTTGGTCGTCTGGGATCACTCGTCCAACTGTTCGTTCAGTTGCGGCAAGCTAGCTGTCTTGTGATCTCAACTCAGCGACGCATTGATCTTGGGCGACGAGGAACTGCCATTCCTACCGATATCCGGAGTACGATGTCTAGAACAATATCTGCTTCCCCGGCTAACGGAACGAGAGCGACGTTCTTTCTTCTTCATTGTTCTTTCTTCTAGAATTTGAATTACCTTGGTTCAATTTATGTATAAAATAGAGAACTTTGACCTCATTACCTTGTTGCGTTGAATCTTGGGTGAAGGAGACTTTGAAGGATGGCCGTTTCTCGTTTTTACAGCCTTTGCAGGTTCCTTGTGCGAAAAAGAACGAGAGTGCTTACGATGCCGATAACTTTTTTCAGGTTTTCCAGTAACTAGGCAGTTGATTTTGTATACATAACATGGTTGCTATGCAGCTACTAAAAATTAATAAACAAAAAAGTGCTGCTGAAAACAATTTTTTTCGCTCGAATAAAGGGGTCACTCAATATACTGGTAACTGGCGGTAAATGACTCGGACCATTTTTCTTCATAAAATTTCATTAAGTGTCAGGTCGTGTCGTTGGCTGCTCCGTAGCAAACAGGAACAAAAAAAAACTTGCTAATTTTTAATTCGGTTTGCTACTAGAAGTAGAAAATGAGAAGTACTTCCAGTTTCTCCCGGTACTGTACGGTACTGTGACATCAATCCTTTGATTTGCTGCAAGCAAGTTTCTCGAATCCCGCATCCTAATGTCAGTGCTAGCTCCAGTTCAGTTTCTCGCCATCACTCTGTCAGCGGTCTAACTCAACATTTACAACCTGTTTACTGGTATTCATCGCAGTGTTAAATTATTTTATATGTCATGTTAAAAAAAATCTGTACTTTTTTACAAAAATATGTTATCCGTATCGTACAGAATCTGTACCAAAAATACTCGAAACTAAACCTTTACCTTTCTAGATAAATCTGTACTTGTGCCAACGCTGTTACACACTTTTCAGATCTGCGTACCAAGAATTTATCAGTTACTCAGCAGCCAAGTTAAAATTATTATTTATCAGTTACTCAGCAGCCAAGTTAAAAAAAATTTCTAAAAAAAAATTAAAAATAGTTAGACTGTTAGAGAAAACAACTCAAATGCTGTTCGGACGATGGCGAGATTTTATACGTTAATTGGGTCATTAAGCCATATGCTGTTTTCGATTTGTTCTGATGCAGCTGACGTATGATCGAACTTTTTTTATTTTCTTGTTCGCAAAATTACAAATATTTTTTAACAAAATTGAATTGTCACGACAAAATCTTCCATTGGATTGCCTAATATGGGACCATTCATAAATTACGTAACGCTTTTAGGGGGGGGGGGGGAGGTGGTACAACAAGTTGTGACATAGGGGGGAGGGGGAGTTAGCTAGATCGTTACGTAACATGTTTTCACCGAAGAAAAGAAAATTTCTGGGAATTTGTTACGTAATAGGGGAGGGGGGGGGATGGAGAAATTTGTGACAATTTGTTACATGGGGGGAGGGGGGAGTCAATTTTGGGCAATTTTTGCGTTACGTAATTTATGAATGGTCTCTATGTGCTAAGTGCTCTTGTGACTTTAAGTACTTACATTAGCTTTCACTGCATTGGATTGGAATTCAAAAAAAGTTTACTTCTTCAGCTTAATCACAGAGAACAGACATCCATGATCGAACAAAAATATTTAAAAAACGTGTGTAAGCATTTGAATTAATATACTAAAAACACTAGCACCGCCACACCAACCTATCCCAACTATCCGTCAAATCGATTCCGGAACCGGTTCGAAATCCTGGATGGATTCTGCATGGAATCTAGCTCAAAGAAAACAACCGATTCCGACTCTATCGGTTGATGCATTTGAGCTGGAATTCATGCTGGAAGTCCGAATCGGTTCCGGACCAGTTTGACTGGGTAGAGGAATAACCGCTGTCAATTCTGTCGCACTCAGCCACAAAAAAACATGACGACTGTAGCGCACCTGGTTTAGATATCCAAACTACCTTCGAAACCGTTAGAGATTTTACACAAGTTGAATGCTGAAGATGGACGTCTGTTCTCTGTGGCTTAATTATCACAAGTAATATTTTGACGACAAATTATGACAAATGGAAAAATCCACCATCCATGCGGAAGATCACGTTCCACTACTTAGAAAGAGGGCTCTGCAATCATGTGTTGCTTAGTAAAGGTTCCTTACGAGTTACTCTTCAATGTGCCAAATTAATAAAAGCATTCCCGTTGGACCAGGTAATTAGAGAACATTCCGTTGAAACTGGATGATTGTTTGGACGCCCCGCAAAAATAACAGAAAATGTCGTTTTAGAAAACGAGCGTTCAATGATAATATACAGCAATAAGCATAATATCAATCAGAAAAGTAAAATCTATGATACGAAATGCAATAATACATTTTCTGTTATTTACTGTACGCTTTAGCGAAGCTCGACCGTACTGCCTGGAACGATTTATACGAGCCAGTCTTAAAATTTATACTAGTTGAAACGTCATACGGGTGCACTCTCACATCAAAGCAAGGAAAACCAGCAACAAATCCGATTCGCTTTTGTGAGAACTTTCGTGATTTTTTTTTTGTTCTAAGTGGTACTTCTCTTCTCTGGTTCCAGCTCAAATGCAACAACCGATTCCGAGACCGAATGAGTCAGAACCGATTGTTGCATTTGAGTAGGAATCCATTCAGAAATCCGAACTGTCCGTTTTGGAATGGGTTTAGCTGGGTAGGACCATTTGACATTTATGCCACAGAGAACAGACGTCCATCTTCAGCATTCAACTTGTGTAAAATCTCTAACGGTTTCGAAGGTAGTTTGGATATCTAAACCAGGTGCGCTACAGTCGTCATGTTTTTTGTGGCTGAGTGCGACAGAATTGACAGCGGTTATTCCTCTACCCACCCACTGAGACGTCCAAAAAATTGTTTCAAATTCGTTCAACACGGGTCCAATGATGGACGTTCGTTGAACGGTTTTTTGGACGTTGTCCAAATTGGTCCAACGAACGTCCTTCATTGGACGATTTTGAAACCAACCGTTCTTAGAGGGCAGTCAAACTGGTCCGGAACCGATTCGGACTTCCAGCATGAATTCCAGCTCAAATGCATCAACCGATAGAGTCGGAATCGGTTGTTTTCTTTGAGCTAGATTCCATGCAGAATCCATCCAGGATTTCGAACCGGTTCCGGAATCGATTTGACGGATAGTTGGGATAGGTTGGTGTGGCGGTGCTAGTGTTTTTAGTATATTAATTCAAATGCTTACACACGTTTTTTAAATATTTTTGTTCGATCATTGATGTCTGTTCTCTGTGTTTATGCCTAGATGTATTTCCGCCACATGCTCGAATTATGAAAAAAATGATGTCATTTGTCTTCAAGATCCAGGACTCGGAATTGAGTGTTGCTTTTGAGTAAGTATTCTGAAAGAAGTGATGCAGAAACCAACAAGATTTCCAAATAAAATTTTAACGGTCAATTTCTTTACTTGGATGAAAACCAGTTTTCGTTGAAAACCATATTTCGGCTAATTTATTACCACCCTCTAAGAACGGTTGGTTTCAAAATCGTCCAATGAAGGACGTTCGTTGGACCAATTTGGACAACGTCCAAATAACCGTTCAACGAAAGGCCTTCGTTGGACCCGTGTTGAACGATTTTGCAACAATTTTTTGGACGTCTCAGTGGGCACCCTCTAAGAACGGTTGGTTTCAAAATCGTCCAATGACGGACGTTCGTTGGACCAATTTGGACAACGTCCAAATAACCGTTCAACGAACGTCCATCGTTGGACCCGTGTTGAACGATTTTGAAACAAATTTTTGGACGTCTCAGTGGGCAGCAACCTGAAAACTGGGTTTCAGCGAAAACCGGTTTTCATCTAGTGAAGAAATTGGCCTTAAATGAGTGTTTCCAGAATCTAAAAATAATGTTCTGGTTGCGGTTCAAAACTGGAAAATCCAACCAGCGTCAATCGTATTTTCTCTGGTTCTAAACAATTGAATCACGTCGGTCTTTGTTATTTGTGTATCTGTTTACCCTGCTTCAACCCGGTCAAGCCATTCGGAATTTGATTCGGAATCCTGAATGGAGTCATTATGGATTCCAAATCAAATGCAACAACCGATTCTGAGTCGGAATCGGTTGTTGCATTTGATTTGGAATCCATTATGACTCCATTCAGAAATCCGAACCGGTTCCGGAATGAGTTTAACTGGGAAAAACCTGTAGATTAACATGATCAAAAATCCTTGTCCTACAATATTACGATGTTAGCTCAATTTGATAAAGCGTCAGTCCACTTAGCTTTCTTCAGAATATGACGCGTAACAAAATAACACTTCATCAATCGATATAATTGAAAAGGTGAAGGAAAGAGATTTTTTTCTCCACCTAATATTTTATGCATCGCTAGATCTAAAATATACTGTATGGTTCTTGAATGGCATGAATATATTTTGGTATGGTGACAGTTCTTAACCCTTTCATGCCCAACTTTTTTCTAGTGCATGTAGGGTTTCAAAACAATTTTTTCTTGAAAACGGCGGGGTCAAGAAACTCGAAAAAACTTTTTTCATAAAGGTAGGTGCTTCTCTTGCAGTGCTAGAAGCTGCTCAATTTTTACCTTCCAATGCTCACTACAATTCTCCTAGAATATTCACAATAGTCCAATTGCTTGGAAAACGTAGCCAAAAATAGTCTAAATTAATAAGATTTATCGGTTTTCACTAATATTGCATCATAACGAAGTTATATGAAAAATTCATTTTCCGTCGTCAACTTAAACTGTCCCTGGCAGCACTGCTCCATCGGAATTCAATGAGACTAATTGCAATAACTTCAGTTCTAGAGCTGATCCTTGAAACTATTAATACATAAATGAAAGCCAATAGTCACATTTATTAGCCTTACTTGTTTTTGTGAGGAAATCTGGCCTCAATCAAAAGATATAGCTGTTTGAAAACGTTGTTGTCCACAAACAACATGGGCATGAATGGGTTAACATCCCGTTGTTTGTATGGTAAGGAATGGAAAACGATAATGGTTATGTTCGATATTATACAAAGCAATGGTTAATCTATTGTTAAACGAACCATATTGAAAATGGTTTATAAACGTTTAATGCAATGGTTGGCATATGGTACCTGAACAAGAGAAAAAACGATTGTCGCTGGTTGGATTTTCCTGATTTCAACTGTAACGATAATATCCTCACATCATTATTCAAAGGTCTTCGAAATAGAAATTTGTTTTACCATCTGGCATCCCTGGAGAAAACGTTCAATTTGTGGTTACTTTGCCCTATCGGTTTTATTATTGTTGACTCAACTCGAACTGTCAACCGCGACTGTTTCAAAAGTTTTGCGCAAGCATTTTCTAAAACCGCCGTGAAAATTAAAAAAAAATTGATTGAGTTTGATCGTTTTTATTCAAACGATTTTTACTTGTTTTCGTCAGCTGGAAATGCTATTTTGAATTTGTCGGTAAAATGTTTAGTTTCAGCAAAAAGGCTGCTCCCGTAAAGCGAGACATAAAACGCGATCCATCTGAGGTTTGTTTTCCACAATGCGATTTCCGTATTAGTCATCATTCCTGTGTGCCAAGTGAATGATTTTATATACATTTTTTTTAGTTTGGTCTGTTCGGAATAGGCGACGATATAGATGACGATGGCAGTGATATTGATATTGATGGAGATGATGGTGATTTAGAGGCAGAACTGGCTGCGATCGCTTCTGGGTCTGGGGTTGGTAAAAAACCCAGGCAGAAGCCGAAATCGAAAGGTGGCATTGTAGCACCAGAAGCACTAGATGCTATGGTGGCAGCCAGCCTACGGGATATCGGAAGTGACGAAGAGTTCTCCGACGATGAAGATGATTCGGATCTGATGAATGAACTTGCGGCAATTTCTAGCGGTGTGGTCGAAGAAGAATCGGAACCGGATAGAGCGTCACCACCAAAAAAAGCTGCCTCTTCCGGTACTGCAACGAAGGATCTGATTAAAATGAGAATTGAGATGTATGTCACAGCGGAGGATAACGCGAAAAAGGCGGGTGATTCGGGTAAAGCTAGGCGATTTAATCGAGGTTTAAAAACGTTAAAGGATCAACTGAAACAGGTAGAAGCTGGGAGATCGATGGATCCAAGTGAAATACCACCTGAAGTTAGCGTAAAAATGGCAGGGACAGTAAGTCCAAAACCAGCAACTCCAAAAGTGGAAGAAGCAGTCGATACCCCAGCAATACCCACTAGACGTGCTCCTGCTCCTCCACCAGGTGGTACCATTCTAGAACCTGAGCTGTCTAATTCGGTTTCATTACCGCCTTCTGATCCAGCCCCGGTGTTTGAGTCCACCAGCACTATAAAACCACCAGAAAAGAAAGAAGAATTGACGGGAAATCCTCAATTAGTTATACTAAATGAAAGGAAAAATCAGTATAAAGTAGCTGCTTTGGAAGCGAAAAAAGCGGGGAATACAGAGAAAGCAATAAGATTTATGAAAACCGTCAAGCAATTCGATACGGTAATACATGCCTTAGAAAACGGTCAGGAAGTTGACTTGAGTAAGATGCCACCGGCACCATCCGAACTTGAAGAAAGATCGCCAGCTGCTGCACTTGCTCCACCAGTACCTCCCCGAAGGGTTCGAAAAGAGGAAGATGCCACCCAAAAGGATGCCATTGTTGTGCCTATCGTAACCTCTACAGTAGAACCAAATCCGGATTCGCAAGAACCTGAAGAAAAAGAGGAAGAGGAAGTTCTCATACAAGCATCTACTGTTTTGGAAGCTCTACAACAGCGCCTGGACAAGTATAGGTCAGTCGAAAAGGCGGCCAAAGACGAAGGGAATGCGTCCAAGGCACGCAGAATAGGTCGAATCGTGAAACAGTATGAGGATGCGATTAAGATGCACAAGGCAGGGAAGCCAATCCCAATAGACGAACTACCGACACCGCCCGGTTATGCGCCAATTCCAGTGGATCAACCAGCTAAGCCACAACCAGCTCCATCACCAAGGCCTGTTTCGAAAGCGGCGAGTGTAATTCCTGCGGTTGCACCAGTAGCAGGTGAATTAATGATTAGATAAAGAAAACATCCAACATAAAATATGCTAGCTTGCATTGAGTAGAAATTTACCTTAATACATAACATTTTTCAGTTCCAGGTTCTAGTAAAGAAACAAAGTCGGCTCTAACCCAAAATGAAAAGCAAATTGCAGTGCTAACATCGCGCCTTAAGGAATATCGACAGGCAGCAGTGGAAGCCAAAAAGGCAGGCGAATTAGAGGAAGCCAAGGAATACATACGAATATACAAAGGCTTGGAAAAACTGATTGATACCGCTCGTGGTGGGATTCCGATCGATATGGCCACCATACCGATAGCTCCAGCGAAGCGAAGCTCGTTGGAGGATTCGTTCACTATTGTTGCTCAGGAAGATTGCACTGCGGAGGATGATGCAGATGTGGATCTGAACACTCGTTTGGAGGAGCAACTCTCGAAACAGTTGATAATGTGTAAGAATACCAGAGATCACCATCGAGCTATGGGTGACGTTGCTGGAACGAACCGATTTGAAAATCTGGCCTGTAGTGTACAGAAGGATTTGGATTTTGTTAGGTTAGCTCACAAGAAAAGATTACCGGTGCCTAAATTTCACTATGAGTTGAAGGAGTTCAACGTGGTTAAATGTAATACGGATTTATCGGATAATGAGATTGAAGTGACGGTGGTGAGAGGCATTACATATAACGTTCCTAATCCGAAAGAAATCGATACTTATGTGAAGTTGGAGTTTCCTTATCCACAGGTGGGTTTGTCTTCGAACATAAGTCAGGATTGTTCATTTATTGCTGTTCAATTTCCCTAGGACGATCCGTTCAAAATTAAAACCGCCCTCGTGCGTGATACGGACAATCCAGAGTACAATCATCGACAGAGTATCGAAATACAGCGAAGCCAGCGGGCATGTCAACGAATTTTCAAAAGACAGGCCGTCAAGTTTGAAGTATTCTCGAAAGGGTGAGTTGCTTTCGTTTCGTTTTGTGTCCGTTTAATTGAACTAAATGGCTGCGATGTTGCGGAGCCGTTTAATTAAATTAAATGGCTGCGATGTGTCGAGCACCTCAGCTTTCGCATGCACTTTTCTGTAAGGAGCTGTTTACGATCAGACTCCATATATGGCACAACTTTATTTTCAGTTAAAAAAGTGTTTTCCTCATGCCGTTGTCGGCTGCTCACATTGCTTCTCTCATACGCTCCAATAGTCCTCACTCATTCTCGAACAAAATAACCCCACAGGCTATTTTTTTTTCTTTTTTCATTCCACCATTTTGCATGAAATACAAACCAAAAAATGCACGTGCCATGAATTGCGATTGGCGTCTACGACGAAGTGCAGGTGTTGTTGGGGTGCTGGATGCTGTTTTCGTAGTTGTGCCTCGCGTTCGTCAAGATTTTTTTCATGCTCCTCCTGTTTCAGAGGTTTCCTACGCTCGGATACGCTGATTGGAACGGTCACGGTCAAATTACAACCACTGGAGACGCAATGTGAGATTCATGATTCGTTCCCGGTAGGTCTTGTAAATGTCTTAACACTAATAAAATAGATTATAGCATCTCCGCCATCAACATTTACAAATCAATGACTCATTCCTAACACACGTATATTGCTTTATTTTTCCGATTTTAAAATGTATCATCTCACTACAATCATCCACTCAACTGATTTTCGTGCACGCTAGCTGATGGACGGACGCAAAACGGTTGGCGGTACACTGGAAGTGAAAATACGTGTTCGCAATCCGATAGTGACAAAGCAGATTGAACAGATTAAGGAAAAGTGGCTGATTGTCGATGCATGAAAAGAACTGCCATCGATGGGTGGCAACCAACAGATACCGGTGCGGTGAAAAAGTCCAAACAAAGGAGAAAAACATTCAATTGAATCTGCATTGTATATCGGGAGCGGTACAACTGCAACGCTTATTTATATTGGAACGAAAGTTAGTGGGTGCTTTTAAAAGCCATAGCCAGAAACAATCGAGAAAGCGCTTTAAATATTTGTTGAGTTTTAGAGAGCTTGTACAACGCCGGTTGTAGTGAAAAGTTCAGCTACGAACTGATTTCTGATTCTACATATTGTGATAGAATACTAGGAATATCAATAAAGAGGTAAACGAAAAAATGGAGTTTCATATGTTGTTCGAACCATCTTTCTCCGTTTTTTACCTTTATTTTTAAACAATTATTTAACTCGGCATTTTGTAGATTAGCACGTTATAATAATATTTTTTTTCGAAACTAATACCTCTGAATATTATTTTATATTTTCTATAAGCATGGGCATGATGACCATACAATTGATATTTGCTTCTCCTTGATTGACCAGAACAAGCGAAATTACACAGAATCAACGAATGGGCTCTGGGAGTAGCTATCCACTCTCAATGTGCGCGTTTCGCGAGTTGAAATGTCAATAACGGCGCCGGTCACGTCCTTACATTGTTACGGAGGCCGTATGTAGCAATGTATTTCTACTATTGCCACAGGAAGGATTTTTTTTCGTGGAATTGGATTAAAGAGTTGCACCAACCTGGATTCACCTTGATAAGTGATGCGATCTATGCAAGTCCAAGAACAAGTGTTTATTGTTCTGGGCATCCGGTTGCCGAGGATTTATCGTTCGTTCAAATAATTCGTAAATTCTTATTATTAATAGCAACAAGACGACAACCATGTAATGTTTCTTACTCCACGAACGTTTGAGTAAAACGCTGACTCTTATGCAATCAATGTTTGCGTAGAGTAAATTTTGAACGATATAAAATAAGCATTACCAAAGGATCTAAAACGACTGACTTCGTATGTCAGACATACAACCGAACGGCTTCCCTGGGAAGCTGACAAGACTAATTAAGGCTACGATGGTTGGTGTAAGGTTTGAAACACGCAGGGGACTAAGACAGGGCGATGGGTTGTTCTGCCTGCTGTTCAATATAGCGCTGGAAGGTGTAATGCGAAGAGCGGGGTTCAACATGTGGGGCACGATTTTCACGAGGTCCGGACAGTTCGTGTGCTTCGCTGACGACGTGGACACAATCGGTAGAAACAAGAAGACGGTAGCAGATCTGTATACCCGACTGAAGCACGAAGCAGCACGAGTAGGACTGAAGATAAATGTGTCTAAGACGAAGTACATGCTGGCTGGCGGAACCGATCGCGATAGGGAACGCTTGGACAGTAGTATTACGATCGACGGCGACGAGTTCGAGGTGGTTGACGAGTTCATCTATCTAGGCTCGTTGGTGACTGCGGACAATAACACCAGTCGGGAGATCAGAAGGCGTATTATCTCTGGAAGTAGTGCTTACTATGGGCTCCACAAAACTTTGACATCCAGGAAGCTTCACCACCGCACCAAATGCGCCATGTACAAGACACTGATTAGACTGGTGCTTCTCTACGGGCACGAAACGTGGAAAATGCTCGAGGGGGATCTGCAAGCACTCGAAGTCTTCGAAAGAAGGGTACTGAGAACGATCTTCGGTGGTGTACAGGAGGATGGCGTGTGGAGGAGAAGGATGAACTACGAACTTGCGCGACTCTATGGTGAGCCAAGTATCCTGAAAGTAGCTCAAGCTGCAGGGGCCGATCCAGAAAAAAATTTCGGAGGGGGTCCGAGATTTCGATTTTGAAATACTCATTGTACAGTACGTAATATGTAATAACCTTATTTAATTAAAATCAGTTTTGGTGGTCGAATCTTATTTGGAATGATTTTCAGTTTAGAACGAAATAAAATAGAAATTGTTTTAAAATTTTTCAGCAAGTTTAAAAATTTCGGAGGGAGTCCGGACCCCCACGACCCTCCCCCTTTTATATGCAAAGAACTTAGAAGAATTTTAGCAGTTTTTTGCCCGGATTTCGCAATTAACACGGTTTTTGCAAAAAATATTCTTAGTCCTTTTGAATGCAAAAGACTTAGAAGATTTTCGGAAAGATGGAATAGACGGGTCTGGAAGACTCTTTATGACCCGCACCTCAACAATATGGATATTTTCGGAATGGACTTGACGAGTAGCTGCCAGAAATTGATTTTTGACGCTATTTTGAAATCAAAGATTCAATAGTTTTTGCAAAAATCGTGTTAAGTTCTTTGCATTTAAAAGGACTTAGAATTTTTTTTCAGGAAAAAGTCTAAGTCTTTTGCATTCAAAAGGACTTTCGAATTGACGCCCTTTTTTGCAATATTTTTGCAAAAACCGTGTTATTTTCGAAACCCCACAAACATTAGGAGCTGAACTGTAAGTCTACTTGTCTGATTAAAAGCAGATTTAAGGCTATGAAAGCTGAATAAAACTTTCGCTGAACTAGTTAAACATTAACAGTTTATTCAGCTATTTAAACTCCAGTATTCGCCAGTTCAAATTAGGCTGAACTATATTACTAACAAATGTAGCAGCAGCAATATTAATGCTTTTATTCAACCATCCCAATTAGGCTGAATTACGAGTTGAATAAATGATTCTGTTGCCAATACTATTACCTTTATTTATTAAGCTGTATTACATGTCTTCATAAGGTTGTTTCTACTTATACATTTGTCTTTATACCACTTTTGAATTTTAGCTGAATTATGTGTTTATTAATGGTAATTGTTACTACTTTAAAAGTGACACGATAAGTCATGGTTTGCATGACTATTGGTAACCGACCTGGGTTCGAGTCCCAATACACACACATTATTTTTTTTTACTTTTAAGTGAAGAATTTCTCTAATTAGCACACCCTTTTCTTATTCTATTTGTTGCTTCAACGGTTTGCTCTTATAACATTCATACAGTTTTTTATAATTTCATGTAGCAGATTTACAATTTCAATTTCGTCCTGAAAAAATGTCATTGCTAACAAAAAGAAGTTATCAAGTTGGTTCGATGCATTAGCAAACCTAAAAATCATTCCAATGACTTGCATATACATACACACTTAGTTGAACTCAGCTAAATCCCCGCACAGCCGAGTAATAAGTAAATTTTTCAATGTACAAGCTTACTAGAGATGAGCGGGTACGGGTATTTTTACCCGATACCCGACCCGAACCCGTACCCGTAGGAACCGGGGCGGGTTCGGGTTTTGTTATCACCGGGTACGGGTCGGGTCGGGTTTTTTCGAAAAATTGTGCACTTACCCGTTCTTGAATGTTTGGATGACCTTTTCCTTCAAAATCAAACAATGATAACCTATCCCCGTAGAAAAATATTAAAACAAGCATAATTTTCCAGGAGCGTGTATCGAGTGAACGGGACTATCCGGGAGATTTTGAACTGGAAGTTCATCATTTAGAATATTTCGTTTGAAAAATTTTGCTGTTCAATAAAACAGGGAAACATTTATCGCTTTTTGTGAAGTTTCACGAGCATTTTTGAAGTATTAATGTTGTAAATTTCCTTCATTCCACTATTCAAAAAGAAAAACAAGTAGGGGAAGATGGGGTAAAACGCACCCCGGGGCAAAATGCACCCCTTGCTTATATCGAAAACTACTGAAAATTTCTAGAAAAGGGTAACACCAGTCGGAAGTCCGTCATACTTAACATACACTGTCAAAGTATGATAACCGTACATCAATAGCAGCTCGAGAAATAAACAAAAGACAATAACGTGCTCTTCTCATGCCATTATCGTGGCTCGTGCAACAAGGATTTTCAGCTCTTATAAATGCAATTTGTATTATTATATCAGTGCATTCCAGTTCTATTTATACCGTTGTTCATTATTCTTTCGCACTACATATGAAAAATCTACTAAAAAATTCACTTTTTGCTAAATTTATATCTCTGCTCCATAGGGGGCAAAATGCCCTCTTCTTTGATTCGGCTGATATTTTAATCGAAAACAGAAAAATTGTTCTGAAAACCTACTAATTGCATAACCTAAGGCTATTTAATGGCACACTTTTGTGAAATCTCGTTAGAAAACAAAACTACTTGCTTGTTCACCGAGCATTCTGCCCCGTTGTTGCGGTGCATTCTGCCCCGTTGTTGTAGTGCATCATGCCCCGTTGTTGTAGTGCATTTTACCCCCGAACAGGTGCGTTTTGCCCCGCTTATTTTTCGAAAGGCAATTTTTAATGATTTTTAAGAATCGAATATTTTTCATGTTCTTGATTAGTTTTCAAAGTGTTATGATTGTTATTACAGAGGAAAATGTTGGCCAAACGATATCATTAATTAAATTCTCCCGATTTATGTTCTATAGCTGAGTTATGATCATATTTCCTTAGGGGGTGCGTTTTACCCCATCTTCCCCATACATGGGAAAGATATGTAGTGTATGACTTCTATCGATCTGTTCAAGGAAAATAGTCTAAATTAACCACCAAACATCAAAAATTGTAGATTTTTTATGATTTTATTGGCAAAAATGTTTAGGGTTACTACAAAAGTTTATTTAAGAAGCAATGTTCGCATGTATATGCTTACACGAGATTATTCCCAAAATATGCTGATAAATTGTACCTTTCTCAATTGCAAGATAACTCGCTAAATGTTTGGAATAAAATTGATGTTTGTTTAGATTTTTGGGAGAATTAATCTCATCGTACATTTACTAAAAGAGGTCTCATATAAGCTCAAATATATCCCGATTTTACGGAAAGGTAGTATTGGAAAAAATGTCCTCACATCACGGATGTTATGAGACACTAAGTAAACATAGGAACTATGTAATTTTCACCCAATCACACTTTCGGTCGAAAATAAGTTTTTCCACTTGAACGTTTTCGTATGTGTTGTATTGAATATTCCGGAAAGCCATGCACAACGTCACAAAAAGCCTGCTTCGGCAACGTTCAAAAACTATGTTGAAAAAACCTTTTTCAAATCGTCTATTGCAGTGATCCTCAACCTGCGGTCCGCGGACCCCTAGGGGTCCGTGAAGTCGTTGCTAGTGGGTCCGCGAAGAAAAATATATTCTCCGAGTGCAGATTGAAATTTCAAGTATTTCTCCTAAAAAACTGAAAACAACATATTGATAGCATACAAAATCGATGTTTATCCGCGGGGTCCGCAGCGACCCAGGGTGATTTATAAGGGGTTCGTGGTACGAAAAAGATTGAAAACCGCTGGTCTATTGGCTCGACGCACAAGCTCAACCTTCTGGTATTCACGTGAATAGCTCCCAAAATGAGCAGCCGCTGATGCTCAAACGTGATTTTGCTGGAGATTTTAAGGGTGTTGTACTAGATACAATGATGCGAGTTTTAGAACAACAAAGTTTAACAAAGTCGTGGATGTTTTCAATATATTTGTAAAAAAAGATAATGAAAGAAAAATCATTCTCAACACGTGCTCATCGAATCCTGCGCACGCAATTAACCAGTGCGGACTGCGATTCTTTTCCTTGCTGGCGGGGCGTTTTCAGCATCCCTGATAATATCTGAGGTTCGTTTGGCCTAACCCTTCGAATTCCTTTGTCGACCAAAACATGTCATCAATACATCATTGAATGTGAAATGATTCCGAGAATTAATGGCTGAAAAATTTTATATAAAGGCTACTCTTAGGCTTTAAATTTATGTAAAGAGTTTCTCTGTCACATAAGATTTTAAAAGACTTTTTTCTGAATTGTTACTAAAAATGAATAATTTACAATAAATTACTTTTTTTTGACTTTGGTCGCTCTTAACCCCTTAAGTTGTTGATATTTAATCCGAACATGTTATACATTTTTGTTATTGGCACATCAAAACCTTTTGGGTCGATTATGTTGATTGAAAGTTTTATTCCTAAGACTACAAAAAGTTCCAAAAACACGCTTTCAAAAAGCTCAAAAACGATTCTACGAAAAAGAAAATGGATATGATTTTCGCGTTCAGCGACCCAAAATTGACGATGAAAAAGGCCTTTTTTCTTAGCTTACTGCAATTACCAGAAAATTGGTAAACTAGTGTAATAGAAGAGCCCGGGCCTGTTTACGGAAGGCATAAGTTGGCAGAGTTCCTTTGGCTTCGTTTCTATTAGACATCTCTCGTTTTTTACCACAAATTATGTAAAATATGTTTTCATATGTTGCAATTCATTTTATTTTGTAAAAATCATGGGTGACAGTTTTCAAACGTAATAAACGAATTTCCTTAATGTTGTGGAATTTGTGTTATTTCCGGTGAGTTTTATTCTATTACGTGAATGATAATATTTTTCAATAATGCACAATCTACTTAAATAAAAGAGATAAAAAATGAAAATTCCGCTTCCCTACTCTTTCGAATCAAATAGGTTAAATTTATTTATTGAAAATCGGGTTCGGGTCGGACACGGTTTTTAATTTATTTTAATTTGGATGCGGGTCGGATTTGGGTCGGGTTCGGGTTCGGATTTTTTTTACCGGCCCGGGTACGGGTCGGGTTCGGGTTTTATATTTTTATAAAATCCGGGTATGGGTCGGGTTCGGGTAAGCTTACAAAAATAATATTCGGGTTCGGGTCGGGTCCGGGTACGAAAAAATCCATACCCACCCATCTCTAAAGCTTACCAAATCACACGCGCAGTTGTGTATGTATTGCACAGTTCCCACCAAATCGAACTGCACAGTATGAAAGTGTGATGAATCAAAAGTGTGATCAAAAGTGCAACTCCTTCCCAGTTAAACTCATTCCGGAACCCGGGCCCCGTGGTGGTGGAGGAACGCTACGTGGGAAGCTGAGCTGCAAGCAGCCGGGCGGGTCATAGGTGGTGGATAATGCTTAATCGCGATAGCAACTAGTTGTGATTCGCGACCCGAACCAGCAGCGGGGGCTGACTGCGGGTGTGGTAGGACGAGGTAGTGGGCCCTATACGTTCTAGGCCTAAATACCACATGCCCTAAAGCATCCCTGACAAGGCGAGCTAGCGCCGCCTTTAAATAAGCGCTTAGCCCAAATCCCAAATCCCTCTCCTCCCGTTATCCTTCCTTCCTTCTGCGGCTGTTCGCCCATCTAAATATGGAAGCTGTTCTTCATTGTCAGCTTGTTTCACCGAACAGCCTAGATAAGCCGTGTAGTGTCGGTAGTGGTTGCTTCAACCGGCTAAGAATTACACTACGGACTACCTGTTTCAGTGGTAAAAATCTACCAAACAGGGAACCCCAATTCCATAGTGTCATGCGACCCGTGCTATGGGTAAAATTGTTGAGGGGGTTTAAAACATTCTCAATGGCGAACGGAGCCTGGGAAGAGTTGGGCTAACTCCTCAGTATGCTGCATTACGCCGCGGAACGTTCACTCTACACACCGATTTTTGATCCACTTAATTTTGCCGAATTTTTGTTGGCTAGGGGATTGCTGAGACTCTCGGCTGATGGTAGCTCGGTGAAGTTTTGTTGAGTTTCGATTATCAAATTTCGATGTGTACAGATGAACCTGCCCAGAGGCCGTGTGGTATCCGGCCTAGAATTGAGCCACTGGAGTCCTGCTCCCATGTCGTAGGAGGCGACTGAAAGTAGGAGACCCTAAGTCAAGGTGTAGTTCCGTGCCGAGGACTTAATGACTGGAGGGTCTAAAATATGCCAGTCGCGCACGGAGCATTTTGGGTTTTGCCCTTACTGTGTTATGCGAATCTCTGACACAGTGGACCATTATTTTCTTCGCAAATCGTGGGAATTAAATGATTATGTCCCATTTAAACCTGATATGGCTCGCTATATGCGTTAACATCCCAACTCGCTTGGTGTCCTCTAGTTGTTGTGCAATTTGTGTTGGAGATGAAATGTACAGAATAGCACAAATCAATCTCCAACATAAACGTACAGCAACTATGAATTTATCTCGACTCATGCAGGAAGGTAAACCTTCCATAGCATTGGTTCAAGAACCGTATTTCCATAAAGGAAACTTCTATTTTGGAAAGTTACTTAACACTACCTTCATTGCTTACAACAAGACAGGCATGACTAACCCACGTGAAATGCCTCGTGCTTGCATTCTTGCAAATAAGGCTATTGACGCGTGTCTCATATCGGAGCTCACAACTCGCGATATCGGTGTTGTCACAGTTACACTGACTGTCGGAAACATAGACAAAAAATATATATATATATTGTTCAGCATACCTACCGCATAACGAATCATCTCCTTCTGATGATTTCAAAAGCGTTGTATCATATTGTAGCAGAAATGGGCTTCCGCTCATTATCGGCAGTGATGCGAATGCTCATCACATCATTTGGGGCAGCTCGGACATCAATCTGAGAGGCTCTGAACTGATGGAGTACATAAGTAGTACAAATCTCCATATTCTGAATGTGGGAAACCGACCAACTTTTGCGAGAACTTGGAGGGAGGAGGTGTTAGATATAACACTTTGCTCTGATAGAACTTTGCATGAACTGGGAAATTGGCAGGTTCCAAATGAAACTGAACCGTCTCTTTCCGATCATAAATATATATTTTTCGATCATTTTGATGTCACCTTCAATGTGGTGACATATCGTAATCCTAAATCTACAAACTGGGACCTCTTTTTGGAAAACTTGTCGACTAAATTTCATGGATATTTTCCAACAATGAGTCCACTAGACGACTTAGATGACGTCGTGGATACGACAAACTCATTTATATTAGCATCCTACGAAGAAGCTCTCTTCGTACTGTTAAATCGACTAGGGGAACCCCTTGGTGGAGGGCTGAGCTTGAAAGAATGAAGAAAGTTATGAGAAGAGCTTGGAACCGTCAGCGTGATGACACCAGGGCTTTCAGGTCAGCTCGTAGTGCATATAAGAAATGTCTTAGATCTGCAGAACGGGCTGGCTGGCAAAGCCTATGCACTAATGTCTCTAGTCTGAACGAGGCTAGCAGATTAAATAAAATTCTCTCCAAATCGAATGATTTTCAGATGAACTCCTTAAAAACCAGAGATGGTGTTTATGTAACGGACGAAAAAGATGTTCTTAATTGTCTCTTCGACACACACTTTCCAGGTTGTATCGATCCAAAGTTGAACAATGTTCACAGATCTCATTCTGGTGATTCGGACTCGTGGGCGTTAGCACGCACATTGGTCTCCACTGAATCGGTCAATTGGGCAGTTGACAGCTTTGCTCCATACAAATCACCCGGAAAAGATGGAATACTTCCCGTGCTACTGCAAAAGGGATTTGATATTCTTAAACATGTCTTGAAAAAGATTTTGCTTTCCAGTCTTGCTACCGGGTATATCCCGAAAGCATGGCGAGAAATAACTGTTAGATTTATTCCCAAAGGGGGGCGCTCAAGCTATGAAGAAGCCAAGAGTTTTAGGCCTATCAGCTTAAGTTCTTTTCTTCTGAAAGCTTTGGAACGGATAATCGATCATCACATCAGGAACGTTAGTTTAGTTGAATATCCACTGCACAAAATGCAACATGCATATCAGTGTGGGAAATCCACGATCACTCTGCTTCACGATGTTGTTTACAACATTGAGAAAGCCTTCTCGCTCAAGCAATCTAGCTTGGGTGTATTCCTAGATATTGAGGGTGCTTTTGACAATGTGTCCTTCCAGTCTATTCTGGAAGCGACCGCGGTCATGTGATACCTGCATGTATCTCAGGTTGGATAAACGCAATGCTTAGTAACCGCATACTTTGCTCGTCACTGCCACAGGCTGAGATACGGAAGTTGAGTATTTGCGGTTGTCCTCAGGGCGGCGTTCTGTCACCTTTGTTATGGAACTTAGTAGCTGACGGCTTGTTGAAGAAACTCAATGAGCTTGGATTTCCAACCTACGGGTTTGCTGACGATTACCAAATACTAATTACTGGATTTTGCATCGGAACAATCCTTGACTTAATGCAACAGGCATTAAGAGCTGTCGAACAGTGGTGTCGACAAGTTAAACTATCAGTTAACCCAAGCAAAACTTCAATGGTTCTTTTCACGAAGAAGCGAATAACAACCGGGGTTCGTCCCTTGCAGTTTTTTGATTCTGAGCTACTGTGTGCAGATCAAGTCAAATACGTTGGAGTCATATTGGATTCCAAACTGAATTGGTCTGCTCACATTGAGTTCAGAGTCAAGAAAGCGTGCATGGCCTTCGGGCAGTGCAGATGAACTTTTGGAAAGATCTGGGGTCTCAAACCTAAATACATCTATTGGATTTACACGACAATTGTACGTCCAATACTGTCATACGGATGCCTTGTGTGGTGGCAGAGGGGAGAGGTGGTGACAGTCCAGTCAAAGCTAAACCATCTGCAAAGAATGGCGCTCATGGCGTTGACTGGTGCTTTCACCACGACTCCGACTGCTGCTCTTGAGGCACTTCTAAATATCAAACCATTACACATACACTTAAAACAAGAAGCACTATCATGTGCATACATACTGCAGGTTACTGGGCTTTGGAACAGTAATCATGTTGATCTTGCTACCAGTCATACACGATTGTGGTCACAAATGGTTACATGGGGTGAAGATATTCTTGCTCCCAGCGATATTACACTCACTTGTAGTTTTCCTTACAGGACATTCCATGCGAAGATTCCCTCTCGAGAGGAGTGGTTGTCTGGCTTTATGGAAAGACAACAACAAACGCAAGTAGTCTGTTACACTGACGGTTCTCTGATGGAGGGACGTGCTGGTGCTGGTGTCTACTGTCGTGAAATGAGATTGGAACAATCTCACTCACTAGGTAGATACTGTACTGTATTCCAAGCAGAAATCTTTGCGATTATGTGCGGGGTGCAATCGGCCCTTCAACTGAGTTTGTCCGGCAGAGTTATAAACTTCTGCTCCGATAGTCAGGCTGCAATCAAGGCCCTTAGCTCAGACAAATCCCGGTCCAAGCTAGTGATCGCGTGCCGAACTCAAATGGAAGAACTAAGCATTGTCAACACTATCTACCTTGTCTGGGTGCCCGGACATTGCGGTATTACTGGAAATGAATGAGCTGACGAATTGGCCAGGGCAGGTTCAGCGATTGACTTTGTTGGTCCTGAGCCCGCGCTGCCAATTTCGACAAGTTGGATACGGGAAAAAATACGGTCCTGGGATTCGTCCGAGCACCGCAATTATTGGAGAAATCTACAAACGTGTCGCTAAACAAAGGCGTTTCTAGAACAACCATGCCCAGTGGTTTCGAAAAATCTCTTACATTTTTCGAAGCTCCACTGCGGCATGCTGACCAGGGCTTTAACCGGCCACTGCAAACTCAATTATCACATGGCAACTATTCAGCGCGCTGAGTCTTTTTCATGTGATCTTTGTGAATCCGACTACGGAACCTCATATCATCTGATATGCAACTGTCCAGCGGTAGCGCAATTGCGATTTCGAGACTTCAGCCGTCCTTATATAGACGAAACCATGTTTGGTCGACTGAAACTCAGAGACATACTAAAGTTTCTTATCCAATGTGGTAAAGAGCTTTAGGCTTATTCGCAGGCAAGTTGAACTACTTGTGAGTTTAACTTACCTGTTGTTTATTTTTGTTTTGTGCTGTCATTTATCCCACCCTTCCAATTCTACTTCCCCACACCTCCTTGTCCTTTCCTTTCGCTCAGGAAATGATGAAAACACACGGCAAGGCACAAATCCCCGACTATGTACGGGGAACGTGCCATTTGAGCCAATATATTCTGATTCCTGATTCCTGATAGCATGGCTGCCAGTATCCCGGTTTTTACAATAAATTTGATGGAAAAAGTAAATTTTATGTCGATTTCATATCATTTCATTTGGCAACCGTGAAAAAAGTGTGATAGCGAAGTGCATCAAAAATCCAACTTTCAAAGCAATAAGCAATAAATATACTTTTTAATCGAAATGGTCTGTTTACTTGTAAATCATGAATATTCTTATGTGGATCACAAGAGAAACAATTTGTTCGAACGTTGCTGTAAATTTTTGACACTAGCATTGTTACCATGGATTTTTTTACTTATCGACTTGCAGACAAAGGTACAATGAGTTTAAACGTATTTTCATTCCAATAAAAAATAATTGATATAAATATATAAATTACTGCATTCGAACAGCGACTTCCGCTTACAAAAAAAATCAAATTGAAAAGAAAATTATTTGGCATGTTATGCTTTGTGACAACCGTAAGTCCTCATGTTGAATACAAAAACGTCTACAATCATTAGTTTTAGAAACTAGTAAATTGTCTAATTTAAAATTCCCGAATGTTCTAAAAATTATCAAATAAAAAAAAATCAAATAAAAAAATTATCGTAGGTTGGGATTCGAACCCAAACCAACTAGGTTCACTCAAATCTATAAAAGGCTACTGTAGCCTTTGTACAGACTCTATTCAGCAGCCCAGACTTTTCGGTACATCGGTGAATTCTTAAGCATTCGAAGTAGGCAAGATTGTTGCAGACAGTACAGGTAAGTGCTTAGTATTCAACAGGTTTCTGGTTCGGATCCCAGGTACGTGATATGATATCCAGCAAGGTAATACAAATTTTCTCTAATTGTAGCGTAACACTAATAAAAGTATATATCTTCCAAAGAGATTGATGGCGTGTGTAACTTGAAATACATGTCTTTTTTAATAATTTTTCTATGATAGTTTTCTCAGCTGAATAGCGGTAACGAAAAGGTTTATATTGATAAAGCTGAACTGTGGTTTTCTTCAGGCTGTATACATGCTGAATAATTGTTCTTTAATGTGTCTTAATCAGACAAGCTGAATAAATTCTCCAAATCCCGGATGTTTAAGGGTGGAATAAACGATACACGATTGCACGTATACCTCCAATGTTCAGCTAGAGCTGAAAAAAGCAGCTGTTAAAACTTTTTAAAAATCACGAAATGTTTGTTGGGATATCAGTAGTGAATATTTTTTTGTGGCGCGTGTCCTATTGCCTCGTGTGCGAAGATCTTAAAAGTGTTACTTAATTTATGAATGGTCCTTAACCCGTTCATGCTTAACTCTTTTCTAGTGCTTGTAGGGTTTCAAAACTGTTTTTCTCTGAAAACGGTGGGGTAAAGAAACACAAAAAGTCTTTGTTCATAAAGGTAGGTGCTTCCCTCGCAGTGCTAGAAGCTGCTCAATTTTTACCTTCAAATGCTTAATGCAATTCTCCTAGAATATTTACAATAGTCCAATTGCGTGGAAAACGTAACCAAAGACAATCTAAATTAATAAGTTTTATCAATTTTCAATGATATTGCAACAAAACGAAGATATATGAAAAAATCATTTTCCGTCGTCAACGTAAACTGTCCCTGGCAGCACTGCTTCATCGGAATCCAATCAGACTAATTGCAATAACTTCAGTTCTATAGCTGATCCTTGTAACACTTTATACTCAAATGAAAGGCAATAGTCACATTTATTAGCCCTACATATTTTTGTGAGTAAATCTTGCCGCTATCACAAGTTATAGCTATTTAAAAATGTTGTTGTCCACAAACAACATGGGCATGAAGGGGTTAAGGCTGTTTGCTTCGAAATAAAAAGCACCCTATGCTATATTTTATTAACACTTTACTTTTAGACATGCATGCTAAAATTATTATACAATAAGTAATGATGATCATGTGTCATTTTTGAATCACTATTATATTTTTTGTTATTTCAACTATTAACGAGACCAGAGTTATAACATTGTTTCATTTCATTCTGATCGGGTTAGCGACCCCTTATGAATGATTCACAAGAAAATCTTTTTACAATAGATTAGGAAGATGTATGTATTTGGAATAATTACGCGAATGGTTTATTTATAATTCAGATAAATAATCTCATTTTGATAAAACATAAAAGTGAATGAAATCAAAGGCCAAGCTACAATTAAACTATAGTTGCGATGTGTTGAAAATAAATCGCGTCATTAATTTCAGTTTGAACAAATTCACAATATATATCATGCTGATTAGTAAATGACCATGTTGCTGTAAAAACATGAGAAAATGCATTTATTGAATCCGTCGAGAAAACATTAAATCGTATTTGTTGCACCGATATGTTTATTCAAAATAATAGTATACCTATAATTAATAATTATGTCACAACAGTGCGACGAATGTGATTAACGAGTTTACACACGTCCCCATTGTTGTTGAATTACCCAAAATTTACAACTGTTTAATTACTTTCAGCTGTACATAAAAACATATAATCAAGTATACATATCTATAAACGAATCAATAAGTTCGTTTGTTTGTTCCTGATGGGCGGTTTGCTATTCCCCCGACCCATTACTTCACGCAATCGAATCTGCCCATTCCGCTCCAAGTAAGCTGTAGTGTTTATTTGCACAATTTTTCCAATTCCAATATTTGCACTGTCGAAATCGAAAACCAAACTGTGCCCGCTGTAACAAAATTTGAAATGGTTTTCGAGGTTTTCCGTTCACCAACATCAGACGAAATTGGTAACTTTTATTTGTCCGCTGTTTACTTCCTGCCTCGAGACCTATAGCAATTTTTTCTTTCGACATCTGCCACTTCCTGATAGCGTGGGTGGCCGCCACAATTGCTGAATCAAACACCACCGATTGTGAGCCTTAGACACATCCCGAACGTGAGAATGATGATAACACAAACGAACACGAAAAAGCACAAATAATGGGCACTAATTGGCATGCGAAACAGTTTCGCCGACATTTGCAGCGATGAGGCGTACAGTAGAACAGTGTTTAAATCTTCCGACGAAGTGTTCCGATGGACGAAGGGACGAATGCTGATTAGGACCGCAGGTTTGTGTCCGACGGCACGCAACCGTAAGCGATGCTGCCTTTAATTAGAAGAGAAAAAAAATTTCAGTTGAGGTATGTCTTTAACCGTGTAATGCAAAGTAACAATAAAACGTTGAGAAAAGTATTGGTTATTAGACTCGAGTTTAACCCATTCATGCCCATGTTGTTTGTGGACAACAACGTTTTCAAACAGCTATATCTTTTGACTGAGGCCAGATTTCCTCACAAAAACAAGTAAGGCTAATAAATGTGACTATTGGCTTTCATTTATGTATTAATAGTTTCAAGGATCAGCTCTAGAACTGAAGTTATTGCAATTAGTCTCATTGAATTCCGATGGAGCAGTGCTGCCAGGGACAGTTTAAGTTGACGACGGAAAATGAATTTTTCATATAACTTCGTTATGATGCAATATTAGTGAAAACCGATAAATCTTATTAATTTAGACTATTTTTGGCTACGTTTTCCAAGCAATTGGACTATTGTGAATATTCTAGGAGAATTGTAGTGAGCATTGGAAGGTAAAAATTGAGCAGCTTCTAGCACTGCAAGAGAAGCACCTACCTTTATGAAAAAAGTTTTTTCGAGTTTCTTGACCCCGCCGTTTTCAAGAAAAAATTGTTTTGAAACCCTACATGCACTAGAAAAAAGTTGGGCATGAAAGGGTTAAGGGTTTCGGTAACTACTTTTTATAAGTGCACAAATATAATTATTTTATAGCTCCAACATCGGGCATTAATGAATAATTATTATACTACTACTGTGAAGTATCGAGCCCATTTTGGCCCTATTAGAGAGAGAGAGAGTGACACTCTGTTTGAACTTTTAAACGAATCTATATTCAGGGTAACCATGCACCCTGGTTTCCGAGGACATATCCTGGTTTTTCACTGGCTGTCCTGGTGTCTTGGGAGGTTGATGAAAACGCTTGATTTGATCTGTTTTTTCTCCTGTAAGTCCAATACATTTTAATTTATAGAGTCTTCGCTTTATGCACTCTCGTCCAGATCGCAGTTACGATCAATCGCAATCACAACTGTAACGTACACTCATCCTCAATCAGAGTACGACAAACAAAACTTAGTACCATCGAATATCCCAATAATACCATCCGATGTCTTTTTGAATCTCTCAATAGTACCTCGTTATTTCTCTTATCAGCTTGATTTTCTTACATGGAAATTGAAAAGAGTAAGAGGCGTTCGTATATACGTAGCATATGAATGAGCTGTAGTCCGTTTCCAAGGAAATTGGGCAATCAAACAAATCAAACTAGTTTTAGTTGTGCACCAAACTCTTTCCGCTATCAATGTTGATGAGATGATTATAACCAGGGGCCCGAAGAATTCCCTTTGGTGCTTGCGAGAAGACACTTCGATGTCTTGGTGACTCTGTTTCTTCGCGAGTTCTGTTGCCAGTGGCATTTTGTCGTTCTAATGGCGAAACATCAACAACTATCGTACAATAACTTCATTGAGCGCTTTCTAGAGCTGGTGATTTTGGAAACCCTTCAGGATTAATAGCAATACCTAATCATTCTACTTTTTCATCTCGACCAGTCTGATGTTAAAATTGCTCTGCTTGTTTACAATTCAGTGAATGAAACGAGCTTTTCTACATTCAGTCTGCTGTCAACATGTACCGCGCCAGAGCTATAAATAAGCAAAACAATCGAAAAATGACAGTCGTCCCAAGCCATTATGAACAATACAGCACCGTTTCTTTTATCGATGTAGTATCGACAGGGCCGGCGTTACACTTTTAACACGTGTGGGTAGTAAGCATAGGGTGAGGGTAATAGAATAGGGATTTGTCACATTTTCGCAATACACACGCTTGCATTACATTTACATTAAATCACTTGCAGTGTGTTTGTGTAAATGAAGTTGTTGTGCATCGATATTTTCAAATGTGTGCCTGAGATACATACGTGGCAGATTTCAAATTTATGAAAATGTCCAAAATTTCGAGTGGGTAATTACCCACTCGGTTATTTTCGAGTGGGTAGTACTACCCATACTACCCACGCTATCCGCCGGCCCTGAGTATCGACCGTTCATTTCAAGATGCTTGAAACTCAGGAGCAAAATTTGAAAAATCTTCGGTACAACACAGTGGTCGTCTGTTTTAAACACTGCCCAATCTACCCTAGTGTTCGCGAAGTGCAGTTTTTGAAGGCGCATATGCAGCTTAGACTTACGGAAGTCGTCGTCATTCAATTACACCACACTTGTAATGCTGTACTGATAACAATTAAAACTTTGGCCATGTCGGAAAGTTTTGCTATAGAAACCAACATACAACACGTCGTTAGGCATGACCATATTAAAATCCTGACCTGTCGCACCGGCAGTTGGGAAAAATGTTGAACATTCACCATTCAACCGTCTCCAGAGTGTTGAAGCGGTCGACGTTGGACCACGGCAAAGGAGCTGGAAGAAAACCGGGACCGGAGAACAAAAAGACGGTGGGAAAGGTGAAGCGGATGATTAAAGCAAATCCCAACGTCTCAAGCCATGATTTGACTAAAAAGATCGGCATGTCGCAGAGCTACGTCCAGAATGCAAAGAAGAGAGCTGGACTACATACATATAAGATACAGAACTTCCCAAACCGCGATGAGCGGCAACAATCGACGGCTAAAACTCGGGCACTGAAGCTCTACGAGAAGATGCTGACAAAATATGGCTGCTGTGTGATGGACGACGAAACGTATATAAAAGCCGATTTTAAGCAAATTCCGGGGTTGGAGTTTTTCACCGGCAAGAGCAAGTTCTATGTAGACGACAAATTTAAGACGAAGAAAATGTCGAAGTTCGCCTCCAAATATCTCATTTGGCAGGCCATCTGCTCGTGCGGACTGAGGAATGAGCCTTTCGTGACAAAGGGCACAGTAAATGGCGAGATCTACAAATCTGAGTGCCTCGAGAAGCGCCTTTTGCCGTTCTTGCAGCAGCACGACGAAGCTCCGCTATTTTGCCTAGATTTGGCATCATGCCACTATTCTAAAAGTGTCCTGGAGTGGTATGAGGCCAATTCTGTCCATTTTGTTCCAAAGGACATGAATCCGCCAAACTGTCCGGAGCTGCGCCCGGTGGAGCAGTACTGGGCAATGATGAAGCCCTCGGAAGAGCAAGAAGACAGTCAAAGACGAGAAGGACATGTTAAGGAAATGGAAAAAAAACTGAGAAACTGGTACCAGATGACACTGTAAAGACTTTGATGGAGGGCATCAAGCGAAAATGCGTTCAATTTTACACTCAAGGCTCCATCGATTAACTTTTCTTTTGATTTTTGAAGTAAATATATGTATAAAACTACCCTAAAATTTTGGTTTGATTTTAAACATTATTAGAAAATTGGCATGACATTTTAGATGTCGCAATAATTTCATGTTCGCCCTTTACGTAACGATGGAATCCATTAATTTTGAGAACTGGAGAATTTTTTTCTGGTATTTTATACGATGTTCGTGTTGTAAGAATGCGGGTGACGAAACCTATTCCTTCATACCTGAACTTTCAATACGACATTGAAGGAATAACCAATTCTCAAATCACGCTGTGTACATATGAAGTACAGACCCCTGCGTGCTAGTTCTGTAACAAGAAGACACACTACGGGAGACCATGTATAAGAACTTCTAACGAAACAACATAAACTGCAAGCAAACCCAACACACAGCCCTCATCAACATCAACTAAATCACAAAAAAATTGGAACTGCAGCTCAAGCACCAACGAATGCTGGAACAATAGAACCTACACACAGCGTGTACGATCATTGTGACGCGCTTACTATCTTCCAATCAACTGTCAGCACCACCGACAATAAAGTAAATGACAAAAAATAAAAGATACACAATCGTGACCCGTAGGTCCACAAACAACTCAAAACAGGTAATCGTGAAAACCCATACAACATCAATAGCAAGTACAGCATGGACAAAAACGATGAACCGAGAGAAAGAGGACTAGGTGAACCCCAAACAACAGCAAGCGATGCAGCTAATTGATATCCAAATAGAAAGAAGATCTTCACGCAAAGTAGCTAATACCGTGCACAAGATCCAATGTATACTCGATTTATTTATTTTTATTTAGATATTGGAATGTCACACTCAAACTGATATTATTTACACCAACCTATCCATCGGTTTACATACATAGTGATAAAATGAAGAAATTTGGTATCGATAGTAGGCTTTGCATCTGTTTCGCTCCTGGCTCTCAGAATGTGATTAGAGATTGCCGGGTATAGCGCAGGGAAGCTACTAGAGACTGTTGATGTTTCTGTTTTCCTTCAATGACGTGTATTTAGTGCTGAAAACTCCACACCGGTCCTGCCCAAACGATCTCAAAATATGTCATTCCATTCGGTCAATTCGCGATTGCCGATTTCTCCAATAACAGCATGGTGGTGTTGCAAGAGCTGCGTGTTTGTAAATTCAAAAAAGTGATCGAATTCCCATGAAAGACTTTCTGGCAGAGTTTTTTTTTCTCGCAGAACCCCAGAACTGCCGAAGGTCTGCCTACCAGACCCCAGAATGTTTTAACTGCCGAAAACCTGTGAAGACGGCAGAATCAAGTTAGAGGTAATGAGAGGAGACAGTCTCCTTTCAACTGTCCTGGGGCCTGATGTGGTCACCCTAGCTATATTGCCTTCAATAGAATAAACTGTACTATTTCTCAACCCATTCATGCCTATGTTGTTTGTGGACAACAATGTTTTTAAAACAAGTAAGGCTAATGAATGTGATTATTGTCGTTCATTTGAGTAATAGCAGTTACAGGAATCAGCTCTAGAAGCGAAGTTATTGCAATTAGTCTGATTGGATTCCGATGGAGCAGTGCTGCCAGGGACAGTTTACGTTGACAGTGGAAAATGATATTTTCATATATCTTCGTTATGGTGCAATATCATTGAAAACTTATAAAACTTATCAATTTAGAGGTCTTTGGCTACGTTTTCCATGCAATTGGACTATTGTAAATATTTTTGGAGAATTGTATTGAGCACTGGACGGTGAAAATTGAGCAGCTTATAACAGTGCAAGTGCTACCTTTATGAAAATAGACTTTTCGTGTTTCTTGATCTCACCGCTTTTGAGGAAACGTAGTTTTGAAACTCTACAGGCATTAGAAAGAAATTGGGCATGAAAGGGAAACATCTATGTCCTATTTAATCTTTCGATTTCCTACATTAATGAAAATAAATGGTCAACCGCACCGCAATAATCCAATTGTCACCTTCGTGGCATACCAAATTGTGAGGAGGGATTTACCCACTCATTTGGTTCTATTTACTTGCCCGGCCGACCCGTATTGACAGGGCGGATTAGGTGCTTCCACCATAATTTCGGATTTACTAGAAAAAAAAACACGCTTCACTGCTCACTGGTCTGATAACGGTTAACACGCAGAAACAACACTATTCTTTTTAACGTTACACTGCACGGACTGGAGAGATAGGTCAATAGGCCAACGATCTTTGGACGTTGATAAGTGCCTACAAGATTTTTGCGCTTTTTCACTACAAATATATTCAGCAATTTTGTATCCAATACTGCACGATGTATAAATACTATACATACCAAGAAAAATATTTTTTGAAAGCAGTCGTTATCTTTGACCTGAACGTTTGTCCCCTGCTCGACCAGAGAGAACGAATTGTATTACATAACTAGCATTACCTAATTTGATGAACAGCAATGTGACAATACATACAAGAAATTGGCTGCTTGAAAATCATGCATTTCATGGCTTGTAGTCGTTCCATGCGGACGTCTGCTGGTCTGATCGGACTGTTAGCATTATACCAGCTTGAAATAACTCCTACTGTCTATCAAACCACCAACATAACGACTCTTTCAAGGGCCACCAATACAATACACAAAGCACAAAATTTATTTGTTTCTAGGGTTGAAAAAGGGAACATTTGCAATTTACAGTGTGCTCAGATCCTTTCGTATACGCATTAGAGTGGGATACGGTTATATGAAAAAAATAAAATTTTGCTCCGAGTAACTTTTTGAGTCCCATTTAGCTCCCAGAACAACTCTGCAAATTTTTAGCTCGATCGGTGAAACTATATTTTTGCGCCCACCGTTTAAAGTTTACATGAGATTTCGTATGGGGAAATCGTCTTTTGCAAAATAATTCTTCCAAGAGTCGCCCGTTACCTCCTAAAAATAAATAGATGTCTGATCTTTGTAGGAAATTTCAAGGAAATGAAGTTTCGAAGACTGCGAAACGATTGGACGCTAGCGAAAAAAGTTATTGAGCAGAAACCGACTGATGCTCTGAAGATTGTTGAAAATTTCAATTTTCATAGCATCACTGCTACTGATGGTCGAATTATATACACAAATTTTAACTTTCACTTATTATGTACAAAAGAAGCCTCAATTTATCCTTCAAAACTCTTGTGAAGTGACCAAACGGTACATATAATTGATTTAGACACATTAAGAGAAGATAAAAAAGAATTGTATATAATTCGACAACCAACAGCAGTGGTGCTATAGAAAAAATGAATGTTTAATCAATCGTCAGATCATCAATCGGTTTCTGCTTAATAACTTTTTTCTCAAGCGTCCGATCGTTTCGTGGTCTTCGAGACTTTGTTTCTTTGTTAAATTTCCTGTAAAACTCACATATTGATGTATTTTTCGGAAGTAATGGGCGACTTCTGGAGGAATTGTTTTGTGAAAGTTAACTTTCCCATACAAAATCCCATGCAAACTTTAAACAGTGGGCGCAAAAATGTAGTTTCAGATATCGAGCTAAGAATTTGCATAGTTGTTCTAGGATCGAAATGGTACCTAAAAAGTTGCTCGGAGCAAAGAATCTAATTTTTGTCCCACCCTAATACGCATTGCATTGCAGATTGAATTCATTTTTTGGGGTCCTATAACAATTAACGGTACAAGTTATAAAAGCAGATTTTAAATATATTCCATTTCGCTACGTCTGATTCTGACATTATGTACCCATCTTTTTAGTAAGAAAACATCTGTACTTTGTAAGCAACGTATCATAATTTCAACAAAATTACCGTGCTCAAAACATGTAGATCGTACATCTACAAAATCGCGTGTAAACACAATGTATCAAATTTAATTATTTTTCACAAACTGAATCCCACCACATATATTATTCATCCCTCTGTATTTGCCCAACGTTGACGTCAAATGGCCACCATTCGCCAGATGTGAAGCTAGTGCGTGCCGCAACTTCGGCAAAAATACCGACAAAACCATACCGCGCTACATCGCGAGTCAGAGCTCACACATCACGGAACTCCCAAAGCGGCACAAGCATGTTTCAAATCGCTTAGAGTCCACTATGTTCTGCGGCTGCGGTTCCCCCCATCCGTTATAACTTGCACAACACGTATGTAGGTCGTTGGACTGAAGCACACACTCCACCGGGGGAATGTCCACTTTGGGGAATTGGAGCGTTTCACGAGTCCGGTGTAGTTCGTTCACTCGAGTCGAGAGCATGGTGGCAGGTGAAAAGGTCTCTTTGGTGTTCCATCTGTGAAATTAGATTTGCTGCTGCTGAAACTTGATACCTACTCATTTACATACGACCTGCCTGCGTGCGAAAACTTTCCTTCCCACACGAGCCTCGGGGAAAGCGCGCACAGTTTTTGGTCAGGTCTCGCTGGATGGCTACTGAATAGATGGTTGAGTAGCGATTCCCTCCATCACAAATACAGAGGCTTTCGCATAAACGTACGCAGGAAACTATATGCTACCACGGTTTTCATTTCAAACCCCAACTGGAAATCGGGTTGGTTGGCTACCGTCCACAGAGATATGGGATGGCTTAGGGATGTGCTATGATGTCTGGGAACGTAGCTCGGTGGAATTTACCAATAAATTAGCAAGGGACTGGAAGATATGATAGTATTTTATTATTAAGAGCAATAGCACCCAAGAAAGAGTAAGGATGTGAAAGAAGAAATTTTAGAAAAATGTGGCATAGGGTCATATGAGCAAGCTTAGAGTTTCCCGACGACTTAACCCTTTATCTTCTACCGCAGTATTGAGGATATTTTGGCATTGAGTCTGCAGCATGCCCGGACAAGCGTATAGAGACTTATCGATGAAGTAGTGAAGTGACTTCCTTATAGTCGATCATAAAAAAAGATAAAGAGAGTGTACCTTGATGGGGAATCCATCAGCAGCCATGTGCGTTGGCTACCAACAATGTGATCAATCAATACACGCTACTATTTGGAGCTGATGCTGAGGCAAGCACAATAGTAGAATAAATAAAACGCTGCTGCATGCAATGTGTGAGAGAACAAACCAGCTCATTCAAAGAATTTTTAACGTCGCAAAAATGCTTAGTGTGGCAGCTATCCGTGACTTAAATTTTTGTCGGTTCCGGCACCATAAAATGCTATTTCGTTACCCTAGGTGTGTCGCAGAATCAGGTGATTCGTATTCGATAAAAATGCCAAAGCACGAATTTTGTGAAAACATTCGGGGAACATTAAATAATAAGAATATGAAAGATTCGAGGACATTAATTAGAGTTATTTTATGTGGTAGTAGAGTTGGGCATTTTCAACGAGATCATATAATATAATAGTTAAAACTAGAAAAGACAGGAAGAGCTAAATGCTTCGTGAAGATATTGGGGGGGGGGTGGTGTGAAGGGGTGTTACTTCTGTGTATAAGAGTCAGGGGAAGTAGGGTGGACAAAGATGGCAGGGGGAGAACATTATTTCACTTTCAGGCTTCGGGAGATCAACGGATGGATTACAGAATCAGGGTGGCTTTCATCAGGAAGAATCATGTACTGGGACGCCGGGTGGTCCTCCTCAAGATGGCAGGGGTTTCTCCAGACGATTTCGTAGTGCGGCTCAGATGTTGATCGGCTACATTTCGAGTTGTGCGTGTGATATTCGTGCTGTAGGTCCCGTGTTTGTTGGCTCATTCGACAGGGATGTTTTGTGTCGCCTTGGAGTCGCATCAAACCATCGTGGGTGTATGGTACAGGTGGAAGAGAGGGCTTCTGAGAATGATAAGGAAAAAGAGGCAGTTAAAGTTGGATATTGATGGTTTTTACGAAGGTGTATATAAGGGACATATAGAGGACATCGCGGCTTGCCAACACATCTCGAACCGGGACGTTAGGTGGTCTTCCTCGGGCCCGGAGGGTGTCCATAAGCCGAGACCTGGCGGAACTGTACTCGGTCCACGCCCAGACAATGTGCTCGATGTCGTGATAGTCGTCGCCATAAGCGCAGATACCACTCTTCACGAGCCCAATACGTCAGAGATGTGCATCCAGCGTGTAATGGTTTGCCATGAGTTGCGACATGTGGCACGACCCCCATCCATCCCCTTGAACCAAGGTTTCGTCGATACCTTAGGGACAATCGAATGTAGTCACCTTCCTAGCTCCCCATTGCTCCACGAGGTTTGCCAACTTTCGAGGGTTCTCTGATGAGTAATACTGAAAAATTCGTGGAAGAAAATTGGTCTTTCAAACACGTCACCTTCAAGGTTAGCTAAGGAGTCCGCCTTCTCATTGCCCGGAATGGAGCAATGAGAAGGGACCCACACCAAGGTAATCTGGAAAGATTTGTCAGATAAAGCACTTAGTAGCTCCCGTATTTTCCCCAAAAAATACGAGGAATGCTTTCCATGTTTCATCGAGCGATCCGGTTATTGTACGAAGAAAGTTGATCCTTTGTTGGCATTTCTGTTTCAGATACCTAATGTGGCATCCCCAAGTGCCTTTCGAGTCGAACCAGACCCCTAGATATTTTACTGTGAAGACCTGAGCTATAGTTTGACCCATTAGTAGAAGCTGTAATTGTGCTGGTTCACGCTTCCTACAAAATACAACTAGCTCAGTTTTCTCCGTAGAGAATTCGATACCCAGCTTAATAGCCCAAGCAGACAAATTGTTCAATGTATTCTGTAATGGTCCTTGTGGATCGACAGCTTTGGGTCCCGTTACAGAAACCACGCTATCGTCTGCAAGTTGCCTTAACGTGCAGGAATTGTCAAGACATTCATCAATGTCGTTGATATAGAAATTGCATAACAGAGGGCTTAAACATGAGCCCTGGGGAAGGCCCATGTAACTAAATCGTGATGTCGATAAGTCACCATGCGAAAAATGAATGTGCAACTGTAGCGAGGTCGAGCAAAGGGATAAATCTAATGCACTTGGGCGCGCTGGGGGGAGGGATTCGTGTCATTTCACCCGTGTATAAAATTGTCAAATTGAAGTTATCGCAAAGATCGTGAATTAAGGAAGACCGGTTATCATCATAGAGGCAACCCCGTGATGTAGCGTGAGAGTTAAAGTATCCTAAAACAAGTCGCGGTGCAGGCAGGGGTTCTATGATGTCATGTAGCCGGCGGTGCCCAATCGCGGTGTTGGGGGAAATATATATGGAAGCTATGCAAGGATCTTTGCCTTTGGTTGTTACTTGACAAGCGACAACTTCAATACCTGTTATCGAGGGAAGGTTAATTCTGTAGAAGGAATAGCGCTTTTTGATCTCCAAAAGCACTCCTCCACAGGGGGTGTCTCGATCCAGGCGAATAATCTTAAAATCGTGGAAGTTGAGATCTATGTCGGAAGTTAACCAAGTTTCACATAATGCAAATGCATCGCAACTCAAACTATTTATTAAAATTTTGAAGGAATCGATTTTCTGGATGATACTTCTGGAATTCCAATGTAAAACAGTGATCAAATCCGTGACCTCGTTCGATGAGTTAGCCATCGAAGGATACAATCGCTGAAAGGAGGGGCCATTAAGCAGTCAACTGCTTCAAAAATGTTCTTACTGTAGGGAGAAAAGCTAACATAAGACTTTTAATAGGATCAGTTATATTGAAAGTTTTTATTATCCAGTCCACTATGTCCGAGAGTTTGATAATTCCAGTGCTGTGATTATTCTCGAACTGAAACAAAGGAACACTTGGGATTTTTGATGTTCCTGGAAGTGCTGGGAACTCCTTCTCTGAGCTTAATCCTCCGATACCAGGAGCTAATTGCTTCGGTTTCGTTGCAACACTTCCAATAGATGTGACTTTCGGAGCCCCGTCAAGGGATACCTTCAGGCCTTTACAAGGAACTTTAGGAGAGGAAATGTTCCTCCTCTTGTTATAACTTCTAGGCGCCCTAGTAGATGTTCCCTCTTGTGGGTCATTATCTTCGCCCTCGTTAGGAGGCAAGTGAGCATAGATGTTTGTTGAGGATGGTGGCGTTGCTTTCTTTAGCATTTATGCGAAAGAACGTTCGGATCCCACCACAAGGGAACTAAACTAAAACTAGTTTATCCCCGCGTAATTTGTACGCGGGACATGCCGAGATATCATGCAGATTATCTGCACAGTAAGGACACTTCTCAGCATTCTTACTGCACGAATCGTCCACAGCGGGCCTTATTGCTACAATGGGTGGCTGTGTGACCCAATTGTTTACACTTTGTGCAATTCATGACCCGCGGCACAAACAGACGCATAGGCAGACGAACCTTGTGCAAGAGGAGGTAATTTGGCAAAGCGGTACCAGCGAATGTCACCCGATAAGAGTTTAATTGGGGGTACGTTTTTGAACCATGTGTGTGTGTGTGTTAACCTTCCTATCTCCCACTATCTGGTAGTGATTTACAGAAAAAAGATGTTTGCATGTATTTAAACATTCATGCAAATAACTTGGTTCACGGATTTAGGAAGATGTTAGCTCAATTGACTTTCCGATGACCCATTTCGTGTACAGTGCCAGACATGTTCCGATGTCATCGTTCCATCAACTAGCCCCTCCTTACTGTAATGTTTGTATCAATTGGATTGTAACATTACAGTAAAACTTTCGATTCCATTTAAGCAGGAAATCGACGCGTATTTATTATAATGGTTCAATTTGTATATATAACATAACACATGTGTACTAGAACTTACCATTTTTTCAGTTTTCTACCTTCATTCCTATCTCCCATTTATGTCTCCTTTAACTCTCATCCACATTTCTTGAATTCCTGCTTATTTAAGAAAGAAAAGGGGAAATAATAAAAAAAGAACCGATAGACTCCGTGTTTTCCTCAGCGCTTCCGTTTATCCTAGTCTGGTGTCACTGCCTGTTGGACTTGTGTAAGTTGTTCCATTGGAGATCTCCAAGGAGCTGTAATTGGAGGAAGATCTGACTTCTATCCAGAAGTATCAGTTTTTCACATTAATAGATTATATGTGTACACTACAAAACAATCCCGTGTATAATGCAACCAGTTTTTGAACATTTATATGTACATATACACACATAAACACATACACATATATACACACATGTATACATAAAACCGATTTAATCCACCCATCAGTGGGATGAGACACCTCTCATACATATAATTGTATTATTCATTAAATTGCCAAACGCACGCAAAGCTGGCAAGCAACTATATGTGAGACAAGCACAGCCTCGAGTCCTGCACGTATAACACGTATAATAAACTGAATAAATTAAAAAAACAATAACAAAACAAACCAAAAATCTAAACAATTATGAAGCAAAAAAAGTTATTCATAAAATGGATAGAATGATCCATATAAATCAAATTAATAAAACAAATCAAATTAGCTCAAATGAAAATCAGACAATATTAAAAAAGTTATGAAATTAAGAGAGTAAACTAAATTGTTTCAAGCTAACTAACTGTCATCCAAAAACTAAAAGAACTGACTAAACCGAATTAATAAAATGAAGAAACTGAACAATGTATGAACTGGGAAATACTAACAATTTAATAAAATGATTAAAACAAATGAAACAAATAACATGAATAAAACAATAAAAAAAAATTATTGAATTAATAAGATAAATAATATGAATAATGTGGATAACACTAACCGCCATATTTGATAAATGCAAAAACAACCAAGTCCATTGCAGCCGCCAGAAAATTTGTCGTCTAAGTATTGAAATTGCCTTTAAATCGCATTCGCAAATAGCATTTGTTCCTAGGGGCAATTAGCACAGGCGAGTTGAGTCTAACGTCAAATTATTTAAATCGCCTGACTCCATTCAGATATCCGAACCGGTTCCGGAATGAGTTTAACTGGGAATCAGTGAAATCGTTGCATCAACTAGTCAAGTTCAGATGGCGCTGTCGATGCTAAGTGGGAACATTTTTTTGGTAGCTTGCTCGAGTCGCGCACATACATAGTAAAATAATTGTGATGTGACGATAAAATCACTACGTCAAATTACACTATTACAACGATATTTTTGCCTACCAACACATAACACAACAGGAGAAACGACCTACCGAGCGATTTACTTCGATTTACTATTAAATATACTATATTTCACTGCAAAATTTTGTAAACTATGGGAGAAACACAAAATCACTTCCGAGAGATTCGGCAGTGCTGCCACTTTTCCTGGGGGTACGTTTTTGAACCATCCCCCGCAACTACTAATGAGTGCAAACGCTTGCACTCAAGTATTTTCACTGGCTGAAGTAAGCGGTCTCTAAAACGGCCTACCCCGTACTGCAGCAGATCCTCGCATGTCAAACTCTCATCGGTGACAACGCCTTTAGACTGTACTTTTACAGCTGGAATATACACGTGATAGTCCTATCGTTTGCCTGCTTTGAGTTAGTTAGCACGACCCTCAGCCTGTCTGAGCGGACCTTTTTTATTTCGGTCACAGCCGAGAATCGTTCCGTCAGGTCTTTCGAAATCTGTAATAGATTCAGCGATTTTGTTTCGGGCCGAAAGAAGACCACAAAGGGACCGGTCGAGAGCTCTGGATATTGTTTGGGTCGGGGGAGAGCCTTGGGAGTCGATTCGACCTCCATTTGGCCGTCCGGGGAGGGATCCATCGACACCGTCGACCCACGGGGTTAGCACCCGCGCAGACGGGAATATGCCGTAAATGTGTCAAAAGAGGTAGATTTTACTTATCTGTAAATTTGTTTCCCACGACGCACCAGTCCAGCTTAGGGGAAGATGGGGTAAAACGCACCCCCGAGGCAAAATGCACCCTTTGCTTATATCGAAAACTACTGAAAATTTATAGAAAAGGATAACACCAGTCAGAAGTCCGCCAAAGTAAACATACTTTGTCAAAATTACATAACCGTACATCAATAGCAGCACGAGAAATAAACAAAAGATAATTTCGTGCTCTTCTCATGTCATTATCGTGGCTCGTGCAATAAGGATTTTCAGCTCTTATAAATGCAATTTGTATTATTATATCAGTACATTCCAGTTCTATTTACACCTTTGTTCATTATTCTGTCGCACTATATATGAAAAATTTACTAAATAATTCACTTTTTGCTAAATTTGTATCTCTGCTCCATCGGGGGCAAGATGCCCTCTTCTTTGATTTGGCTGATTTTTTAATCGAAAACAAAAAAAATGTTTTGAAAACCTACTAATTGCATAACCTAAGGCTATTTAATGGCACACTTTTGTGAAATCTCGTTAGAAAACAAAACTACTTGCTTGTTCACCGAGCATTCTGCCTCGTTGTTGCGGTGCATTCTTCCCCGTTGTTGTAGTGCATTTTACTCCCGAACAGGTGCGTTTTGCCCCGCTTATTTTTTAAAAGGCAATTTTTAATGATTTTGAAAAATCGAATATTTTTCATGTTCTTGATTATTTTGCAAATCATTATGACTGTGATTACAGAGGAAAATGTTGGCAAAACGATATCATTAATTAAATTCTCCTGATTGGTGTTCTATAGCTGAGTTATGATCATATTTCCTTAGGGGGTGCGTTTTACCCCATCTTCCCCTATATAGCTGGCTATTGTTCAATCCTCACTACGCGAACAAAAGGCTGAGGAATGCGGCCTAACGATTAACACACGCACAAAAGAAGAAAAAAATCCAAAACCTCGAGAGGTAGAGAATGTGCAAGATAACCTTGAACGGGGATTAGTACGATTCTTTATCTCACACTGACGGACTGGAAAAAAACACTTGCTTCTCGATAGACCGCTCGTAAACGAATGAACTAGCACCTTCTTGGTACCAGTTAGATGCTAAATCTAGACTAGTACCAAGATTGGCACTAGTTAGACGCTTAATCCAAACGTCTTGCATGAACATAAACGACTGGCTTGTCCCGAGTGATGTCTCGGAAGTCAAGCACAGAAGTTCGGGCTTTGCTGATGCGAAAAGTGTAATCCGAAACAGTCTTTTGGTTTAAGTACCAAACGCCTGGAATCTAACATCTACCTGGTACCAAGAAGGTGCTAGTTACTGCTGAGGAGAATCCGAAACGCTAAACACTAACTAAGTTAGGTATTGTACCCTTTCGCACTAAAACTGGTTCATTCCAAAAAATTTTTGCTTTTTGCACAATTGTGATGATTCTACTATCACATTTACAAAACAATACCGATATTAAATAGCGCAAAAAATTATGAAACAATATTAAACATATACACTAGAGGTGTATCAATTTGAAATTGTGTCACTGTATGTTGCAGACTTTTGTTACTCACTGTATCTTCCTGCAGAGAATTTTAGTATCAGCTGTTCAGTCAAATTAAAACGCTGTTTATTAGTACTTTTTAGAAAGATTGTCGGTTCTCACGGTGAAGAGGGATAAGTCTGTCTTTACCAGGAGGCTTGTTGGTAGACTTGAGTGATTCGTAGTTATGCTGCCCAAGCTCGGCTCCTGCCAGCAGAAGACAAAAGATTAGCCCGTAAGTTTTTAAGCTTGTTTCTTCTGGTTTTCCGATCTATATATTTCAAATCCTTGGAAAATGTGTGCACAAGTTGAAGTAAAAATTTGATCTATTTGGCTGTATAGAGCGTACGTTGAAGTCAACATAAAAACACACTTTTCTGGATTTCTCAGCATGTTGGATCCATCCACAAACCACGTAGACCGAAATTTGAGACTTTTAACTCTGAATAGTAGGGTGATGAACCTATTTTCGCCGTGCTACCCATTTGAAGCCGTCGGTTAGAGCACCGTCTTCCATCTTTGCTCAACGCATTGAGTGAAATGATAAAGCAACAATAGGGCATCTCTATTCTAGCTTTCGTTGCACTTAAGGGGTTACATATGTTGCGGTTGACCAAAAAATCGACCAAGAATTTTTTTATTCTTCTATCCTAAAGTTGAGATTCTTAAGAATTTTATCTCAAATTTTTGTGGAGATCGGAGTAGTAGACACAAAGTTATAGCGTTTTGCTCCCTTATGGAGATGTGGCTTATACTTGAAAATTTAAACGCGATTATCTCGAAATAATGTTTTCCAAAAACGTCTTTGCGGTGAATACGATTGCCGAAAAAGTTTTCAATCGCCCTTAAAACTTTTTTTTTGGCTTGTTCGTAATTGAACTGCCGTGTCCTTGAACGATTCCTTTTTTTCGTAAAAAATTTTCATATTAATGTTATGAATTTTTTAATAATTTTTTTCAGATGAAAATAGTGATTTTTTTGGAAAAATCGTCCACGTTTTCAAAAAGAAGATAATTATTTTTTTTCAATCGTTCAAGGACACCACACGTACATATACTAATGATTTTTTTTAATTTGATGGTTTCAGTTGAGCTGTTGGACTGGAATCGTAGTCACGGCAATCCTCTTGGAAAAAAAGCGTTTTATTTTTTATGTTCTCAAGTGGAATTTGCGAATTTGACATTGTCCTACGCTAGACGTATACGTATTTCATAAATATTTATTTCATTTCATAAAAATATGGCTACATACCTTTATAAAAATTCAAACTTTTCGCTTTTTTCCCGCATCTCAAAATATATAACCCCTTAAACACGAGCATTTCATTGTTTTCAGGGCATTTGTGTTATTATTTTGCTTCTTAACAACAAAGCAAAGATGTTGATGCCAATTTGTACGCATGACATTGACTGTAGGCCGAGTAATTAATGAATTAGTGAGACACCCTCCCTTATATGGGTAAAATAGGCACTTTGCCTTAGAACCGGTTTGCACAGAGTTGTACCGGGTCAACGCGTAAAATTCAACGGGCGTTTAAATCAGTGTAAATCGTTGCAAGAGAAATTTCAAACTAATTAACTCGAGTAAACACATTGTTGTAGAAATTTAATTACACTACTGCTTGATTCACCGAAATTAACAGAAAAATAATTTTAAAAAATCGATCCACTTATTGTTAAAAATTGGACTTTTTCTTGTTAATATTTTAATGCTTAACTTTTATCATTTTACCAAATTTCAATGGTTCATGCATTTAATGGCCCATGCATGTCTGCTAACTAGTGGTGTCTCAGGTGACAATTCACGACTGCAGGATTTCCAGTCGAAATCTTTTTCGAAGAGACATTTTGGAAGATCGTCTTTAGAACTGTTTATTTTGTGTTATTCCTAGATTTTTCCACGATATCAAAAATATATCTAAATATATGCAGAAACAATGTTTCGCGTTGTTATATTGTCCAAAAAATTACGTAGGTTCTGGGTTGAGTGGTTGCCGAAAGAGCAGTTACCTTAATAGTGTACTACCTTTGAAGTGTTTACATAAATATATCCAGCTGAATCGACTAGTATGTTGAACACAACTCTCTGTAAATCTTATTTACAATTAGTAATACGAGAATAACAAAAAATCAAAGTCTACGTAGACTTTTGCAAAAAATCCACCCTCTCCCTCGTAGAGAAACATAGACTTTTGCTAGACGTCCCCCTATGAATCTACGTGGTTCATGAACAGCCCTTTACTAATAGCAAGACTGTGCCGCTTAATCCGAGACGTCTGATCACTACTCAGAGTTATCACATCGTACAGTAGTTAAGTTCTTGTAACCCATTTCTGTTTTTCTATGTGTAATTTACAACGGTGCTAAATGAACTCATCTTGAAACACCAAAAATCGGTGAGAATTTGTTCCAATACTACCTGAAAAGACGGGTAACGTTCATATATTACAATTACTTTTGGCCAACCCTAATGGGAAAGTTCGTTGTAACTAAAACCACGAAGTAGCAGTCCAGAAAACATAACCCTCCATCAACCACAACTGGCATGGTGCAACCAGTCGTAGTTTTATGTCTAGCATTCTATTCACTTTCAACAGCCGTCAGTGGGTCGTAGCAACGCCTATCCACTTTGGGTGATATTCCAGCTAAGAGAGAGAGAGAGAGAGTGGAATGTGATGCAAGCTGCGTGCTTCTCATATGAATTAGCTCACTCTAGTTGAAGGATAACTCAACGGTGCTGATTCGCTGGTTTAGAGGGGTAACAACGGTAATGTTTATTGTGTTATATTTACAGCGGAATGGTTTACCACCCGGAGACGGTGAGTTGTGATAAAGACACAATGTAATCGATCAATGTTATGATAACACTGCACCATCTCCTATTCCAACTTTAGATATAAATAACATGGATGATCACAATAACAGGTTCCTATTTTACGAATCAGTGGTTCTAGTTTTTGATGGTAACGGTTTTCAAGTGCACCAAAAGGCCCCTATTAGTAAAAGTGGAAACACTAAAATGTCGACCGATGATATGTTCATTCGCATATGTGAGTGCTATTGGACGTAATATATGTAGGCGTTGTGACAATACGAACCACGTCACACCAGAAGGCACAGGCTCCAAGTGCAATGCTGGGATCACGTAGAGTTCTTGTGCGTGAAGTGATAATAAATCTCCGGCACGTTTGCACTTACTTTGGCTCAGACCAGTATCAGCTTCGGTGCGATAAAGGGATGCTTTTCTTGTGGAGAATTGAATTTAGGCACAATTTTCACGGACATGACAAATTTGGACCGAAAATTATAGAAAATTGAATACACTTATCATCAATATTCAATGGCGCTACCAAAAATGTCAAACGAAACAACCTCGCATTATTATGCAAGATTAAATTATAATAACGCTCGTTTTTAAGAGAAAAGAACTTTTGGTTTTTTCTCGTTTCAAGGTCTAAGACATCCATGCAACATTTTTTTTCAACCTCCGGAATACTAGCACTAAACCTATTTCTCAGATTGAAAACATACCCATATTAAATTGGCATAACTTTCCTTATCTAGAAAATGTCGGTATACCGTAGGGAGATATTTGCAGCTACTGATCTTGTATCAGCATTTTTGGCAATTGGTGGAATTAATTAATTTGGCCTGAGGCGAGCCATCCCATGGTTGCGACAAAATATATTAGGGTTCACTGCTAATACTGCAGTAATCCCGAAGCTCAGAAATGCCATGTATCACAAGTGATAGATTAGTCCTTCATTGGGGGGTGGTGGTGTTCGCTACCGAATATATCAGGAGTTCAAATGTTTGCCCATTTCTTCGGCATAGTGTTGAATAGTAGCTGTACGTTCCTTTCAAAAGAATACTTAGCAACATTAGCCCTGTTTATCATAAATCATTCTTTCTTGTTGGTGAGGACGATGTCGTACAAAAGCTCTGGTTCGTAAATTATATCAACTTTTCACATGGAACAGAATAAAAAACCCTCGTGCACCAAAAAACACGAAAATGAAAGCTTATGAAGTCGATAAAATTCTCCAAAGCTATCATAGCCAAAGGTTAGGTATTTAACACCAACATATTTTTTACTGTTTTGATCATACATATCAAACATCGTACATGGAATTATTGATGAGCAAGTTGTTATGAAGTAAGTTGTAAGTAGCAACATAAACTAAAGGTTGCAAGGTTTTGGTGTAGTGATTCTCAGTCAGAAGCACAGATTGAATGATTCAGAAAACAATATCTAGGGCTGTTACTTACTATAATTTCATAATCTTTTAACTATTATCGAAACTAGATTTATAACACAGCTTACTGCGAAAATTGGTTTCTGTTATAACTTTGTTTTTCAAGAATCATTTAATCAAGATTTATTAGAATTTATGGCTTCATCCTAAATGCATGATTAATCGAATTTGTTGAATGATGCGCAATATCAGATTTAAGATGTTCGTGAACATATTTACACTTAGAAACTATTAAAGAGTTGTGTGCAATACACGACCTCGGTCACATTGAAAATGCAGCATGTCTTGCGAACACTATGTGCGAATTTTATATTTCTAGACTATTAATAATTTTCAGATTCTCTGAAATATTTGCATAAAATGTACTGCGCAATGAAACAAATGAATGAAAACAGTTCAACAATGATTTCATTTAACTGATTTTCTATTAGCAACTATACAATGTTGATACAATTTACGAATGTTGATATAATTTGCAAAAATAGTTGTTCATCAGTAAACGCACAGAATTGATTACTAACAAGTGCCAAGTAAAATCTAGTTACTAGAAGGATTTTTTATAATTCAGCTAGATTTGGTATGCTATTACAACAGCCAACATGCAAACTGAAAAAAAATATCGACAAAACGAGTGAAATTTGTATTCAGCGCGAATTTGATAAAATTGATAATAAATGACAATTCAAAATCTGAAAAATGCAATTTTAAATTTTAAGATAGGACTCGTGTTTAAGTAATAAGACTACCAAATTTAAAATGATTTGTTTCCCTATTTTTAAACACTTCACTGAAAGCCATTCGATGAAGAAAATAACAAAACAAATTTTTGTTTTTCTAATTAGTTGATTTCAACAGAAAAATGAATAACGTAACTAAATTTTCTCTTAATTTTGAGAGATTCTCAAATAATAGTTATTGAAAATTATTATTGATTTTGATTCAAGACGCACATCATACGAAATGACAGCAAGTAGCTAAGATGCACACCTTACTGAAATACATCAAGGTAGCGACAGCAACTATGTTCATACACGCTGGGCATAACGGTTAAGCACGTAGGTAGTTGTCTCAGCTTGGAAAGCTTGTTTTATCCTGGACGCAACTACCTGAACCAGTACACAAAAAAAAAACAGAAATTCAACTGACCTCATTTTGGTTTTACCTAGTTTTTCTTTAAAAACATTTCAATAAAGGGATGATTTTTATTGACATTTTTTTCAATACATGTGCACTGAAAATTGAAAGTATTGTCGAAAATTGTCAAAATCATTCTATTTCGGATGTAGTCGATTATATAGTAACATTTCAATTAATAACCAATGTAATATGTAATATGATAATTATTTTTCATCGTTTGAGATTCCAAACTAGATGTGGAATAAGTATGAAGTTTTTTTTGTAGTGCTGGATAGTGTTTGTGACTAAATAGAAACAAATATACCTTTATTCTAAAATTCAAATCAATCAATTTCCAACAATCCTTAAATACCTTTGGCTATTTCGTCTCATTTAAGATTGCAGTTTATAAAAAGATAACATTATGAGAAACATAACTCTGTATTATATTTACGTGTGAATTACTGAAATACGGAATTTTTCAACAATTTAATTCCATACCTTTCATCCGTCGGTCGGTGAAACAAAACGTTTGAAATATCCTATGTTGTATTTTACGATGAAGCAGTTTAATTCAACAATGAGATTAGTTGAATTCTAGTCGTTTGTGTCTTGGCTGAAAAGGTAGTGTAACGGCATATGTAATTGTGTCTGGACTAAAACAAGCGTTAGAAGCTGAGACAAGCGTTTCAAGCTTTAGCTCATGTAGTTTTTCAAGTTTTGTGCTTTAGCTTTTTAAGTTTTGTGCTAGGATGAAACGTTCGTGTCCAGACTGAAACTGACAGCATCAAACCAACAACGTTGGATTATTGTTTTCAACAAAAATTTAGTTCGCCCAAATATTAACTAGACGAAACCAAAAACTCAACTAATTTTTTAGTTGAAATTGTGATGAATCGGTTTTCCGTGTTGGAAAATCGTTTCTGATATTTCGAACGCGTTTAGTTCGAGAATAAAAACTACAAGAAGCAGCCCTATGGGGTTGCACGAACTGTAGACGTAGGACTATACTACTTAATGTAAAATATTTATTTTCTTAGTACTTAGTGTGTGGGAAAAAACACCCGGACCGGTGAAGAAAAATCAAATTTTAGACAATATAATCACATCTCATGTATAGAACAAGCTTTCTAGTTGCTCTCAAACAGATCCTAAAAGATTAAACACCCATGGATAACCCCAAGTTTGTAGATGTGTTTCGATGCCACAGGATTGTAAAATGGTTAATATTACGTCATGAAAATTCAATTCTTCCGTGACAATTTTTTTGTCTGCAAAATGCCCTGTGTGTATGCAAAGCTCATGATTTGTTGGGATATTAGCATTGATCGGAAAATGCTTTCCAATGCTGCGCATTGCATACATACACGACATTTTGCAGGTCACCAGAAGCTGTTCATTTTACCACCGCCACATGTTCATTTTACCCACTCGCTATAAACATGTCTCATTTTTGGACATGTTTAGAAATCAAGAATCATGTTTGAAAAAATGTGTTTATGACGAAGTATTTTTACCAGATATGTACAAAACATGTCTAACAAGAAACATAAGGTAATTGTAATATCTCATTCACTTATTAGTTAGAAAATAATGACTTTGCTTAACGTGTTCATTTTACCGCCAGTTCCCCTACCTACCAACACATTCGCCCCAAACATTGAACCCAAGCGTACAATGCAAAATGAGTCAACGCTGATGATGATGGGTAGAGCGAAGGAGACAACTAGTACCACCACGACACTATTAGCGCATTTCATCAAAATTCCACGCGGCCTTTCCCGATTGAAAGGAACGGCCGCGCTTAGCCCATCTGTCATAATATCGTGTTTTGCATAGCGAAGGGCTGAATGATAACACATTTTGTTCCAAAAAACAGCCCTGCGTTATGCAACACTTTGTGCAGGTTGATTATACCAGTTGCAAGTTGGGCCAAATTCACCAAGTTCCGTAAAATTCCTTTTAAATTACAGAATTGATAAAATTGCTTAAATGAGCTGAACTAATTAATCAAATCCTGTTTTAAAAACTGTCCTTGCGTTTAAACCAAAATGGGAAGCTTATTACTACCACTACATTACTTAATTTCAAGCGCAAATAGCAAATACATGTGCTAGTTAAACCAAAAAATTACTGGCAACATTACAGAGGCATTTAGGAAGCAGTTGGGGCGGTCGCCTGTTGGACGACACAGGGTAGCGTCCCTCCACAGCCAGTGTAACGGTCTTCTAGCTCAGCTACACTGGCTGTAAAAAACACAGCGCAGTGATCTGCTTCGCCAGCCGTTCAACAGGGAACTGAGCGTGTCTGGCCAAGTCCGTTCTTTAAATAGTCGATGATGACGTCATTCATAGAAGCGTTGCGCGCTAGGTACACCAATCCGTCGTACAGGGCTTGGGAAGCGCTATCTTCTGTGTGTTAATGCGCGATATTTTGACAAGGTTGTATATTATTTAATTTTTGCTATGATATCAAAAATCTTTGGGTTTATCTATTGGAATCTATTCTTAGAAGTATTTCAGGGCGATTTGCGCAAAAAATTGAAAATTTATCGTGATATGGCTGAATTATATGCGTTTAAAATTGGATCACTTTTCGTTACATACCATTTTTGTAGAATTTGCAGAGTGCACTCCCATATCGAAAACAAAGACGTAGTCCTACGTCAAAACATTGTATGCAGCAGACGCATGGTATTTTATTTTCTACAATGTATCATGCGTTTGCATCAGAACTGCCAAATTTGAGTCAATTTATGAACACAGCATCCGCCGTAAAGCGACGCGACCAGTCTGAGTTTGCGAATCATTTTCGAATCTGTCGGAGCTGTCCTTTCTACTGGTTAGTGGATTTCAATTTCCGAATGGACTTACCTGAAAAAATGGAGTCAGCGAGATGAACATCCACAGCAGTAAGTTGGCAGCTGTGAAACTAAACACACCAATTGGGCAGGTATTTATATCCTGGAAAAGATGAGCGATGCTGGAGAATGTGTAGCTAATATTCAGCAGCGTCAGACACGCTACGGGAGCTGCAATTTTTCCATTCAAGTGGTGTAATAGTTTGCGGAACTCGCAAATTTCCTGTGGCCGTCATGATGCGGGAGCCGAAGAATGCGCGGGTTGCAGTAGATATAAATCGTGGGAATGGAAAAAGTTAAAAAATTAGGTCAGATAATTTTATACAAAACTAATTGTAATGAAACACGTGTGCTAGGAGGAAAATTATAAACATGGTGGGGCCATGAACATGAGGTACGGGGAATTTTTGACCCTTAAAAGCGCAAATATAATTTTTTTCGGCCTCGTAAAAATTTTCTCAGCTTTGCTCTGTTACTACGATCATTTTGAGATGTTTTTTTCGGAATGTTGTTTTTATAACAACTTTGTGCGTTTAAGGGTTAAATATCTGACAAAATGTTATTTGAGCAGGAATAGGAGTTTGTCCTTTCCGACGGACTATCATGTAGCAGGCATGAAAAATAAAAACATCAAGAAAGTTAAACTAATTCGTTTCGAGCTCATCTCATCAGAATCCGACACTAACCCTTAAAACACCGGGAGGACTTTCTTGCATATTTTTGGTTATATCTTTTGATACATATTTAGGGAAACAGTTGCACTATCAAATGAATATGGAGAAATAGGGCTGCACGTGGCCAATCCGTAGAAATTGCCGGAAATGTACTGTAAACCTTGTATTTTCAAAAGAAAACTATATCTGATTTTGATGTTCATGAATGAAAACGGGTGAAAACTTTATTTTTTCTTTTGAAATCATACAGGAATACTTCAATTGCTTTAGCACACATTACCGCTTACCTTGCTGGATATTAGGTTACCAGAAACTCAGGAGTTCAGTTCCGGAGGACCAGTTCAGATTTAGAGACCATTCCTATCATGCGACACATCAAATCACATTTTCTCGACAAAATAAGACTGGTGGAAGACCAAAGAGACCATTTTGGACACGCATGGCCAGTTCAACATCAGTTCCGGAACACCGGTATCCGGTTCCGGAGGACCAGTTCAGATTTAGAGACTATTCCTATCATGCGACACATCAGATTACATTTTCTCGACAAGATAAGACTGATGGAAGAGCATAGAGACCATTTTGGGCAAACATGGCCATTTCAACATCAGTTCCGGAACACCAGTGTCCATTTCGGACACACATGGCCATTACAACATCATTTCCGGAACACCGGTGTCTGGTTTCGAAGAATAAGCTCAGTTCAGTTCCATCATGCGACACGTCAAATCATTCTTTCTCGATGAAATAAGATTTATGGAAGAGTATTAACATGTAATTTTGATCACATTTGGCCGTTTCAACACCAGTTCCGGAGCTCCGGTGTCCGCTTCCAGCGGACCAATCCCGACTTACAGGTCATTCCCATCATACAGCAAATCACACTTCCTCGACGAAATATGACTGATGGAAAAGCAAAGATTCCATTTTTGATACATATGGCCATTTCAGCATTCATCCCGGAACTCCAGTGTCCAGTTTTGGAGTGTCAATTCTGATTTAGAGGTCATTTCTATCATGCGGTACTTCAAATCAAACTTTGCTCTTTCATCAATCTTCTTTTGTAGAGAAATTGTGATTTGACGTATCGCATGATAGAAATGACCTCTTTATCAGCAGTGGTCCTTCGGAACTGGACACCGGACTTCCGGAACTAATGTTGAAATAGTCATATGTGTCCAAAATGCTCACCTTCCTCTTCTGTCAAACTTATTTCGTCGAGGAAGTGTGGTTTGATATGTTGCATGATGGCAATGACTTCAAAATAGAAATTGGTCCTCCGAAACCAAACGCCAGAGTTCTGGAACTGATGTTGAAATGGCCATATGTGTCCAAAATTACATCTTTGTTCTTCCGTCAGATTGACTTAATCTAGAAAGTGTCGCATGATGAAAATCTTAACTGATCCTCCGGAGACGGACACCGGTGTTTCGGAACTGATGTTGAAATGACCATGTCTGCCCAAAATGTTCCCTATGCTCTTCCGTCAGTCCCGCCACCGGAGTTCCGGAACTAATTTTGAAATTGCCATGTGTGTCCAAAATGGCCTCCTTGCTCTTCCGTCAGTCTTATTTCATCGAAAAAATGTGATTTGACGCGTCACATGATAGAAATGACCTCTAAATCTGAACTGGTCCTCCGGAACCGGACTTCGGAATTTCCGGTAACCTAACATCCGTCAAGGTAAGCGATAATGTGTGCTAAAGCAATTGAGGCATTTCTGTATGATTTCAAGAGTGTACAGTACATTTCCGGCAATCTCTCCACTTGTAGCACTATTTCTCCATATTCATTTGATAGTGCAATTGTTCCCCAAATATAACAGTTCTTTGATTGAAAATTGATTCATATACAATGAATATAAATAATATATATATATATATATATATATATATATATATATATATATATATATATATATATATATATATATATATATATATATATATATATATATATATATATATATATATATATATATATATATATATATATATATATATATATATATATATATATATATATATATATATATATATATATATATATATATATATATATATATATATTAGACCTCTCCACATTTTGAAAAAGTTTTGAAATATACTTCGGTCAGCTCAAATTCTTGTTCTGGATGTGAATTTAAGAACTTTCGCCAAAAATGGCTTAATTTGGACATGATTTAGAGGTGTCTCCAATCAAAAATCGTGTTTTTACTATGTTTCTATAGAAAGATCACTTATACTCTGTTTTAATAGGCCCTACATGCCCACATATCATCAAAGGTTGTTCCTTAGACATATCTTAACATGTTTTAACAGGGGAACATAGCTCCAATCGCAATAGAAAATTTGTTAACTGGATTTTCATATAGAAAAGTATACCAAAACCAAGGAAAATTAGTAATATTTTTTCTTGGTTTTGGTATTCTTTTCTATATAAAAATCCAATTAACAAATTTTCTATTGCGATTAGAGCTATGTTCCCCTGTGAAAACATGTTAAGATATGTCTAAGGAACAACCTTTAACGATATGTGGACTTGTAGAGCCTATTAAATCAGAGTGTAAGTGGTCTTCCTATGGAAACATATCAAAAACACGATTTTTGATTGGAGACACCTCTAAATCATGTCCAAATTAAGCCATTTTTGGCGAAAGTTCTTAAATTCACTCCTAGAACAAGAATTTGAGCTGACTGATGTATATTTCAAAACTTTTTCAAAATGTGGAGAGGTCTAATATATATATATATATATATATATATATATATATATATATATATATATATATATATATATATATATATATATATATATATATATATATATATATATATATATATATATATATATATATATATATATATATATATATATATATACATAATAAGATATAACCAAAAATATGTAACAAAGTCGTCCCGGTGTTTTAAGGGCTAACATAGTGATAGGACTAAGCTTGTGCCGGACTGACGCTAGCTCCAAAAAACGAAAACACAATTTGTATTTCTGAGCAAACTCCGTGATGTCCCGCAAGAAAAGGAGTTCTGATTAAGCTGATGAGATTTGATGAACCGAAACTCCTTTTCTTATTGTCTGATGATGAAACAATATAGTTGAATCATATTTGATTGTTTGCATTTAATTTTCAAATGGTTTACAATATCATCTTGATGTCAATGGGAAAGTTACAGGAAATGTTATAGGGCTTTTGGAAAACCTTTTGTTGTTTATGGAGAAACGCGAAAAGCTCATGAAAAGGTAGTAATGAAATAAAATAATTACGTTGTTAAAACAAAATTTAAAATTTTTCGAGGATTACTACATTTCAGAATTTTTTTGTTGAGATCATTTTGATTTAAAATGGCGTTTAGAATTTTATTGAAAGCTTCTTCATGATCCAAGCACACTGAAAAAGTTTCTTTCACGTTTTTGAAAGGTTAACATTACACGAACCAATTGTTTTTGTTGGAGCAAAATTCCAAATATCTTCCAAAATGCGTTTCCAAGTTGCATTTTGGAAGTTTTTTGTTAAATGCGTTTTGATTTAAAATGATACTTAGAATTATATTTTGTAATAAAATTACAGTTTAGTATGTCAATTAATATGAAATTCAAAAACATGTATAAAGTTGCTAGAAATTTTTTTACCGATAAGTTCGCCTTTATGGAACCACATTCAAAAATTTTGTTTTCTCTACAGGATTTGTTGACAAAATATAAAAAATAGGTTTTTGCAATCTAAATGTTTAACATAAATTTTTATTTTTGTGAAAACTGGCACAACATTTTTTGAGTGTATATTTTTTTCGTACAGATGTATTCATTCCCTGTAACTCGTTCTCAGATAGTTTTACTGTATAAAATACAGTCATAGAGCAAAAAAAATTGAAATTGTTGCACGTAGAAACGTCCACGTCCTTTTATTTGTTATTTATTATATGTGGTCAAATTGAAGGCAGAAGGAATCATCTATTACAATTTTGAGCAAAAGTCAACGCTATATTCTCTGTATGGTGCATTTTTGCTCGATTATCTCTCTCAGAGCCAGCATAGAAAAAGAATTCAATTTGCAACAAAAGTCTACTTTAAACCGAATACATATACCTTAATGAATGCACTGCACCGAATGAATACATGACGAGGGAAACAAAAGGAAAATTCCATTCAGAATTTCGTTCCTTTTTAAAACACACCTGGGGCTGATTATTTTTCAGATCTCTTTATAACTACTAAACCAGTAAGTGCAAAAGGTAAGGAAAAAATATGACGCATTTAACGATGGTGACATTGACCCGAACGACAAGCGAAATGTAAATTACCCCTAAAATTGTTTTCGGCAATCGACTAATTTGTTGACATTAAAGATGACATGAAAACACCGGTATTGTATTTTGTTCGTATACCTGTTGAATTTCGCTATTATAAAAATCCCGTTTGACATAAATGGCTCATGGTTTTGTGATAACATATGCCAAACTTAATTCAAATTTTCAATACCTCTAAGAAAATTGAACACATTATTTCAATTTTCTTTGGTCGGTGTTTTAAAGCTCAATCCAGCACAATTGAACAATTCTCTAAATGAAGTATAATTACATAACATATTCTATTGCTCCTATTGCCCTTCCGCAACGAGATGTAGTACCAAAGCATTGTTGTACACTGACCATTGTAATAGAATAGTAGGTACTAGAAATTCACCACTCGCTGACTGCCTCTACATGACGCGGATATTGTTATTCCCGGGGCAAGCCGGTAAAGCTAACTCGCACCGAAGCACGTCGTCGTTTTCGTGTTTGGCTGCATTTTACGTTGAACACGGTGAATGAGAAGCTGCTGATTTATTTATTCAATAGATTAGGGCGGTGATTATGTGGCAAATAGCCATAATTGAAAGCCCCATTAGAAAGGACAGGGTGCGTAAATTAACGCAACGATTTCTGTTGCCATTATTGTAGTTCGTCCGTTCGACTGATCTGCGGCACGAATACAATGGAAAGCGAATGTGTTTGGTAAAAAGCAGTGCATCCCCTTTAGGAAGAGTTCGGAGGATGTTGGACGGAACTCATCCAAGCGTGCAACTCGTTTCTTTGAGCCTTTTCCGAACATTGGATTGTAGAACCTTTGCGATTGCATGTGTTTTATAACAATGGCGACTATTCGACACATCATATTTTATTTAAACGGATGAGGTATTAGCGTGGTGGCATAGACCTGACATCGTACTATCTACGTTATAGTTGGGTTTTGTCATTTGTGACTGTGCGTAGTAAGTACATACCTATAATCAAGTTTCAGGTTGCGTCCCTGTCGCAACCTCCATGTCGATTTAAATTCAAATTGTACTTCCGTTATGACAACTATTTTAAACGGAAGAACTTTTACTTTCGCCAGAAATCGAATCTTATAGTCGGTTATTCAATTCTCTGTACTAACAGTATGAAACTAGTAAATATGATGGTGTTTTGATAATAATAAATTGCTGAGGGCCGCAAGCTTGTCAAATGGCTTCTTACGAATATGTTTGTATGACATGAGACACATTCATATGATAGGTTGAGTGATATTTTGTACTAGACTAATTTAGATTATTGTAAGAGTCCTAATCAGCAATATTTTTTTTCGCGAACAGCAGTTGCGATCAGTGGTGCAAATTTTCATTTTCAAATGCCAACTTTCAGTTCAATCAAACCCAACCATGATTCAAATTCAAAGCTTCCCTCAATCATTCAGTTTCAAGTTGGCGGGATTTTCATAACTGAATCGTACGTCTTCATTTCAAATTGATGCTTTTGCTGTCATCTGCTCTGTAGAGGCCAGTTTAGGTTATATGTCGTCATGTTTTGCGTTTTCAAGCTTACATGGACCGTAAGAACTATGTTCAGAGTAGTTTTGCTTGAAAAACCTAGTCAATACCCAGTAAAGAGATATTCACAGGGTCAATGAAATTGAAAATGAATGGAAAATGATTGAGCAGGTCGGCTGTTTGAATGAATAATGGAAACGAACAACTGCGAATTGAACATAGTAGGGCATGATTTGAGGATTTTTTCTCCTTCAAGTTCAAAACAAAATGTTGAAAATTTGCAGCTCTGGTTGCGATCTAATGGTATTGTAATAATGAATGGTTCGCTACGAAAATTGTGTAATTTGAATATTGTCGGATCAATGAATTTATTGTTTTCCAAGTTAAATAAGGGAGATTCCAGTTCAATGCAAAATAATGAGCTAATTCCATTCATGCATGTCATTATAAAAAGTAGGGTAAGGTGGGGCAAATCCGACCGTTGGGTAAACCCGACCCCCCTCTGTTATCGAAAATCAGAAGCACTACGCGAACTAATATCATTGTTGTCGTGTAGAGCATCGAAAATAACCATAATGGTGGTATGACAGCATTTTATTAGTCTACATTGGGATGCTCATACGACAAAAAGTGTGTTTTTACAACTTTTGATTTGACTTTTGTGCATCATTGACTACAGCATATTTCCGATTGTTAAAGTGATTGCATAATTAATGTAATTGGATTTAAATTCTTTGATTTAAGTCCTACAAAGTGCATAGATGAATTTAGTTCAATCTTTTTTATATTTTTTTTTAATTGCATCGTAATGAAAAATGACGCGGTGGGGCAAATCCGACCTCTAAATATTGGGGTAAATCCGACCGCTTTTTTGCTAAGAAAATTTTTATTTATCGAATTGAAATATATTTTTATTGTTATTATTTATTATTTTTATACAAAAAGGTTCATAATTACAAACAAAAGACACAAAAACGTGATGATTATAGTATTCGTCGAGCAATTGCTACGATGCACATGGGAACATCATTACGTGCCACTGCTCGTGATTTTAGGATTCCAAGATTGACATTGAACTCCATTTTCTTCATGTTACAATTCAATAACACAACATTCATTGATTTATCATTGAAAAACCATAAAATTTAAGTAATATCTGCACTAAATCAATCAAAAACATCAGGGGTCGGGTTTACCCCACCATTTTTGAAAACAGCAAAAATGAACATTTTTGTAAAATGCTTGTATCTCAAGATATTCCCAAAATCCAAATAAAATGCTATATACAGAAAGTTACCCAGTATTCTAACCTTTAATTTGGTATATAAAACGACTTGATCCGATGTAAAATGAGCATTTTACAGCCAAAACCATTTACTATGTCGGATTTGCCCCACCTTACCCTATATTCAATTGCTTGCTTGCAATAGGTGGAAACTACTGCTGTGCATTTATTTATATCGGGAAACACCAAACACACCCTTAGTTCTTACCTAGACAATAGATGTTTTATTGCAGATGCGTATCGGGTACTTATTGCTGGTGATATTATTACACAGTTACCATGTTCTTGCGAGCAAGGATGCAAAATTCCTACCTTTTCTGCGGCTGTAGTTTTTCTGCCTACATTCTCATTTCTTTTTCGACGTTGCTGTCGTTCGCTATTGCAGGACGCCCATCGCTGTACGGCAGTCTGTAAGCAAAGCAGTAACATGATAAAAAATACTGCCCTCAGTACAGCCACCAGACGCGAGCGGTACAGCTTCTCTTTCCTAATTTTACACTTTTCAATATTTTTAATCTAATCAATATTTTCAATCACAAACGACGACAATGAATGCTGTTCGTTTACGCCATGACCGGCATCAACGCTTTCGTGTGCGGGCCTCTCTCTTTGACTACGCTGAGAAAATTGTACAAAGCGAGAGAACAAACTTTACTACGCCACACTCTCACCAAGCAGTCGGAGTAGAGCAGCAAAACAAAAATGTATTCTACTCTACGGGAAAATGTACTCGGGTTGGCTACCGTTCTGGCAAGGGCTGTAGTGATGCATCGCTGTAGCGAGCTGTAGGGCAGACTGAGGAGACTTGATCCCCTTTTTTATTTTTCAGTCCAACTCCGTGGAATATTGTTTTATATTGTTTCTACGGATGACTAATAATCATAAAAAAATTACATGGAAATATTATACTGGACATGAGCTATGAGCATTTCTGGAAAACAACAAAAAAATGGAAAATTCTTAGATTAGTGGAAACTCGATCCCTAATTTGGGGACACTTGATTCCTTTATGAAAACGTGTTTAAAAGAGCATGTAGGGTAATAAGCCTATACCCTGTTTCTACTATCATCCTACCCATCTGAAGCCTTTGGTTAGAGCAGCGTCTGCCATCTTTGCTCAACGCATTGACTCAAATGGTATTGCGATAATGGGGGTACTCGATTAGAGATTTTGCTGCGCTCAAACAGAAGATTTTCACCATTCTCAAGACAATTTTGTTATTATATTGGCTCTTAATAAGAGGCGAATGACCTTAACGTTAAAACCTCTATAATCGAAATAAAAAAATGGACCTTAATAACAAATCAAAGAAGCTGAAATAATAAAATTATTGTAGTAATAATGTGGTACCCTTCTTAATAGGGCAAAAACGGGCACATTTCCCCATTCAATTTTATAAATGGATTGTAGTATTGATTAAATTGTTATGATTAGATATTGTTATTTTTGTTACTACATATTACGCATCTCTCACCTGATTTTTTTACGAATTCCCCAAATCTCCGTGCAATTATTTGAAAGCTGTCTTTATTATGGTTGAGGATCGTCAAATGCGGGATGAATGGTTGCTACGTATACTGTAGTAAACAATTACAGTTATGTTTCTTTACGATGAAGCGTTCATTTTTGACATTTTTTTATGACAACAATGACTTCTATTGTTCTGGTGTGAATTTGGTTTTTTTCAGTGGTGTGTATGAAGTATGGCGAAGGGGATCAAATCTCCACGAATTTGAAGGGATCAAGTGAACCCATAGCATCTATTTCAGCCAACTTTAGTAAAAATATAGTTGAACAAAAGAATCAGCTCAATCATAACGTATTCATATAATTGACATTCTCCTGTAATTCTGTATGCAAAAGTAGAGTATGTAGTGGGTGATTTTATCAATTATATAAAAGTTTGAAAATTTGAAAAATAAATCTTCTTCAGTTCTTCTGAGACTTTTTTTAGATCGGTAAAAATTCGGTTACACAAAAGTCCAATTTCTTTTTTCTGTGTTAATGAAATTTATGTTTAGATAAAACTACGCAACTTTATAGTATATTCGATTCTGATCCGCCTTTGAGTTACAATGATGGGATCAAGTCGCCCCGGGGATCAAGTCTCCTCAGTCTCCCCTACGGCTTGTGCAAATGTAAATATACCGAAAAAAATGTAGTTTACCGGTACCTTTGGCATCCCTGCTTGCGAGCATACCAAATACCTTGTTGAACAATTTAGAACGGAATAAACGCTCGAAGCAGAACATCCAAAAACGAACAGCAAAATTGTAATTTTTTGCAAAGCTTTATGCGTTTCTTAGTGCAATAATTAGGCACATTTGCTAAATGTGCATTATAAATTCATAAAAGTTAGCATTGCTGGTATCTAAACAATATTTCTCGAGGTCTTCGGCGCATGAAAATTTTTATCATTGAAAATGTTTTACTCGACTAAATGGGGCTGGGGCAAGGTGTAGGTCGTCAAACGGTGAGATAACATAGTTCTCACTAAAAATGCTAGATCAGCAAAGGGATGCTATGTTCTGTTTGGAGTTTCGATTCAGCTGTAGAAACTTATAGCGAAGCTCGGATTATAGACGGAGCATGTCATCTCTTTGTTTATCTAGTCTCTTTAGTTCTCAAAAGTTTCCTATCTCATGCCACTACGCGAGTCTTAGTCTATTGATGACATTTGGTCCTTAGACCGGCGACGACTGGGTGCTATCAGTCTTCTGCCGACATTAGCAGAATGAGATGGTGCGAACAGATCTAATCAAGAAAACATTACCGTGAAAATAAATAGCTGATCGAAAATCAGCCGCAATAAAACTTTAATCTGCCTAGTATCGATGATCGCGGGTCAATACGTACTGAAAATTCGCCGCAACATGTTATGAATTGTATTTCAAATTTCGTTATTGCTAACAAGCCCGTGCACAGTGGGGCCGGGCCGGCCAAAACCTCCAAAATTTATTGTCGATTTTCACACCTTTTATATTTTTTTTCTAATTGTATATTACCTAAAGCTGTATTCGCCAATTTTTTGAGTCAATCGATTGAAAAATATAAGTGCTACATTTTTTTGAACCGTACAAGGTCTTGAAAATCTGCAAGAATTTGAGTGACAAAAAGTTTTTGTTCATTCTAATTCATCTCGCTTTAATAGGTACTACAACGTTAATTTAACAACACATATAGGCGTTTCTAATAGAAAATCATCTCAGGAATTCAATGGTGTATTTCGACTTGAGAAATAATGAGTATTTAAAAAGTTACCACTAAAATCATTATAACTATGTTGTTTAACGCGGACTTATTTACATTCAGAGTGTCATCTCTTTATCGGTAAAACCGTGTTGAAGGATCTCATCTAGTACAACTGACGTAGAATTTTATCTAGTTTTCAAAAATCATGGTGCCATCTTGCGCAGAAGGTTGATATTTGTACATTTGTAAAATTAGTTTTTTCATGGAGACGCATGGTATTTTTTGATTTCATGAAGTTTTGCATTATTATTCACCGGTGGATTTCGGTTCTGAACACTGCTTGTAAATTCAGGGTTTGGGGCGATTTCCTTGATACAAATATAAGTATGCCTTATCCGTCTTGCAACTATGACTCTTGTTTCTACATTTTTGCAGTTATCTGCAATATAGAAAAATTCAAATAAATGCAAGCCAACGAGGCAAACTAACTGCAACTATTATTATATCTTTCCATAAATCCTATCTCTTTGGTAGGTATTGGTCGTTAGCTTTACTGGTGACCGATGTAAAGTAAACACGTGAGTGTGAGAAGTGTTCTTTTTTACCCGATTTTTAGTTATTGGCCAGTAATGCAACATTTATTTTCAAGTGCAAACTCCCTATTGAATCTATCACAATCAACAATCAAATTCAAAATCTCCCTCAATAATTCGCTTCCAAATTGGTGAGAGTTTCATACAAAAACGCTCACGCCTCCATTTCAAAGCATACACATACAGTGCAAAGTATAGGAAGGAATATGGTAAAAAAGCACAGGATGTTTTCGTACGCAAAACCAAGTCAGTGGACTTGAAAATCAATTGAAAAGTATTGAGCGGCTTAGCTGCCGTATGCATCGTATGAGCAACTGTGAATAGAGCATAGTAGAGCATCTTTTAATAGCTTTGGCGATAACTATAAATAAATAAACCAATAAAAATATGCTATCTTTTATAACTATTCTAAACGCATACGTTTATAAATAAGTAAAAAAAGAGCTATGAAGGGATTATTTTTTCTACGATGGTATTCAGATTGGACTGAAGATCTACAAATAAATTTTAAAAAATTACATCATTTTTTATTCACCAGATTTCGATAAATTGGAACCACCCTATCTAACTCGTTACCAAGGACTACCCAAGGAAATCAAAATGTTTCTGTTCACTTACGAAGTATCTGTTTTGAGAAATTAATAAAATTCACTTTCGCGAAATTTAAAAAAAAAACTTTTAGAACCAGGCTGTCTAATTTTCATTTTAGCGTCCTAATTTAATCAAAATCGAGTTCAGCGCACCAGAATTACCGTTAGATGATATTGTCAGACATTTTAAACTACTTTTCAGGTTTTGTCCAGCTTTTGTATGGAGTGGATCCACTGTGCCGTCTATCAGGTTAACCCCCCGACACTCGCGTCGTTGTATTTAGTGCAACACCTTCAGAAATTATAGCGAAATCTTCTTTCAGCACCAGCGGCTTCTCATTCGGGGAGCCACTCGCGCGAGTGCCGGAGGGTTAACAATCCTTTGTATTTCCCTTCCATGATCTAAACTAAACAAGATTTTTTCGTTTTCTAGTGCTCATTTACTCGAAGCGAATCGCAGACCTTACATCCTTCTAAACCACCAAGTCCGCGACACCTATGGAAGAGTCTGATGGATCGTCGTCCTTCCGCTAAGTAGGTGCAGCATCAGCATTTCCCGTTTACCTTATCCTTTAACCTTCTTCGTGAACGATGGAGATGGGGGCGGCCGGCACTGATGGCTAGCATGCTGTTGATATGGGTCGTATTGGTATGAATTTCTACTTACCATTTCCTAAGCAATAGGGCATAGCATAATTTTTTTTTAATTCTCAAAGCCCCCCCTCTAACATTTTGACAAATGTCAAAGTAAGATCAGATGCCAAATTTTTCATAATTTGGACAATTCTAGATCCCCGCCCATTTCGCTTGAAATTTTTGAAATTGGTGTTATGGGAAAATATGGAAGAAAAATATATTAAATGCTAAATTTTGAAGTAGCACTCAGTAAATTACAATTCATACCTCTTTTTAAAGAAAATATCCTTAGTATTTGAATGGAGATATTTCTGTTTATCGAAATATAAGGGAAAATGGGGTACATTATTAAAAATAGAGGATGATCATCCTCTATTTTTAATGATTTTTCTGTTCCGTGATACAAATCATACCTACATATTTTGCCATTTTTCTAATATTATAAAATCTCAGAAATTAAACGGAACCTTTTTTAGTTCAGCCTACGATGCGAGGAGGACCACCCAGCGTCCCAGTACATAATTCTTCCTGGTGAAGGCCACCGGAGTCTGTAACCCATGTTAATAATTTTCTCCCCCCGCCATCTTTGTCCATTTAGCTCTTTTAACTATTATATTACATAATCTCGTTGAAAATGCCCAACTCTACTACCATATAAATAACCCTAATTAATCTTCCCGAATCTTTACAAAATTAAATTACGCCCTCTAGTTATTCCTAGATTTAAGATAGTTGTAAAAATTGTCCCCCTTCCCGATCAGAAGAGCATAACAAAACAATAACACTATTATAACTATGGTTGATATTTATAACAATTGGAGTTATATTCAGATAACTGAATTGAAAGGGGATTTCGGACAGTTTTGTATAATATTAATATAATAACATAATCTATTATGAGACCATCAATTTATGAATTGATCGTTTGTTACTAGGTCACTGTCATTAGATGATTATATCTAATACAGTTCTCTTACAGAGGAAGTTCCTACTTTTGGAAAAAAAATATATCTCATTTAGTTTTAACTTTGATAAAATCATATCAAATTTTGTTACAATTTTGTTATCATCAGCCAGGTTTTTGTTTTATTTTTTGTTATTTTAACAACTAACCAGCCGGATTTATATCAGGTTCTGTTTCAAAATATTTTTGAAATAAATTACTCCACGTGTTATAAATCAGTTATGCCCTTCTGATCGGGCTAGTTTAAAGTAATTTAAAATGTAAAACAAAACCAAATTGGCCCCTTCAAGCTAGTGCAAACGTGCCTTATCAAATAAACGAATTGAATAAAAAACAGAGAATTTATAAAATTTTGTATTAATTTTAATAAGTTTTTTATCATCTTGACATCACGGTGGAACCAACCTATATGGTAGTTTGTTGTATGGATGCGCTCATCAACCTGACACCCGGGACAATGAGGAAAATAGAAAATTCAAAGCAGCATGTCGGCGAGATGGACCACTCCAGGTCTAAAGCCAAAGACAGCGATAACAAAAAAAGTAGCCCATGGGAGCGTTATGTATCACTGGTTGAAAAAAAAGTTTGATCAAATCGCATTGGTCATCATGTGAGTTTAATTGACACATGTATACAGACGTTTTCTTATTTCGATGAAGAGTCGGCTCTGAAAGCTACGGTTGGAAAACCGAGCTTCAGAATGATTGTTTAACATTTTTAATATGAGAAAAGCAAAAACCAATATGGCTTTGAAATTTGCAAATAAACCTTGAGCTGTAAATACCTCCATTCGAATGGTTCAAATTGTGGATCGAACAGGAAAAAACCTATTAGGCAAGTGATCATTGTAGCTTGCAGCTTCACTCTTCAATTGATAATAGTGCAGATAGGCTAGTATTGGGTAATAAATTGAAATTACTTAGTTTGGTCCGAATATACCAATAAATTCATCAGCATTTCTTTCAATGTGTATCCAATACGAAACATAGTAGAGGTAGTAAATTAATTCAATCCCGTCTATTTGGCTCCGAAACGTTTGTTGAATTCCTCGGCAAACAACCTACCGACGAGGTATTATAAAGAAAACAAGACTTATAAAAAAAAATGTACAGCACATAAAGATAAATTTAACATCGTTCCTATTTCAGTCAACAGCAGCAGCAGCGACGATGCAAAAGTTCGTTCCGTAGCAAGTCAGCTGTGTCGAGAAAATAGTGCAATTCTAGTTGTATTTGTCCGGTTGAAGCTGAGGCGACTAGCGCAATGAAGTCTTGTGTAGTTTACCGAATGGCATCTAAATGGCGCATCTATCTTGGTCTATATCGGCTGTTCTGTATCAGCACTGAAATGTGGGTATGGCAAACAGCTGCAGCCAAACGTATCGAGCTTTTCTTACTTTATCAAAGACGAAGAAACAATAAACATACTTTTCGAGTTGCAATAATGGAACAAAATATATCAGACAATAAATGGATGTACAAAGAGCTGGAAACATAGTTTTCCTTCGCATTACGTTCGATTTGATGAAGATAGACGATCTGAAGCAACACCCGGTGGGATAGTGCCAGCGAGGAGAGCTTATGGAAGCCAACTGACTAGCACTTATGACAAAACAAGGATACGTTCCATTTTCTTTAAGCTGCTTGGAAGTTATTAATTTTTTAGTATTCTTACCGTAAGTAGTACAGACAATGCAAAGTAGAATATGAATTATTCGCGAAAATAAGAACTAACTAGATTTTAATTTTCTGACAAATAGTATCTATAAATTACATGTACTTTTTTATTTCGATTATAGATATTTTAACCATAGGTTGATTCCCCTTTTAATCGGGCAAGAAAAATGACTTTGCAAAAATCTCTAACCTTATGTGCGGGGTTGGGAATCGAACTGCAACAGATGACCTGCGTACAAGGCAGGGAATATGGGGGGAGGGGGAGTTTCAAAAAATCTTACAAATTTTTATCTAAGGGGAAGGGAGAGTTTGTCCTTTTTTACGTAATATCATAAAACAAGTATGAAAAATGAAATCAATAAGAAAAATATTCTTTTCATTAGAAAAGGATACTATTTCTTATTTCTGCCATAAACATGATGAACACTGTGTGCTCCGTTGAAATTAATATTCAATCAATCGCTTTCACAAGCAGTGTTTCCGATGTGTTGGAAGAAATCGGTCATGTTTTCCGTTTTTAAAAAAGGTGATAAACAGGATGTGGCAAACTATCGCGGCATCACCTCTCTTTGCGCAGAATCGAAACTATTCGAGATTCTAGTAGGGAATGTACTATTCAGAGCAACTAAAATGTACATATCATCAGAACAACATGGCTTCTTCCCAGCTAGATCCACAACTACGAATTTAGCTCAGTTTACCTCGCACTGTATTAAACATATAGAGTCTGGGGCCCAAGTAGATGCTATCTATACGGATCTCAAAGCGGCATTTGATCGCGTCGATCACTCTCTTCTGCTAGCGAAGGTTGAGCGGCTTGGTGCATCTCGAAACTTCACGGAGTGGCTCAAGTCATATCTCGTTGGCCGATCCTTATCAGTGAAATTAGGAAACCATGAGTCATATAGCTTCATCAACATGTCGGGAGTCCCCCAGGGAAGCAATCTCGGACCCTTACTTTTTTCCTTGTACTTCAACGACGTTTGCTTTATTTTACCGCCGGGATGCAAACTAATTTACGCTGACGATCTGAAACTATTTCTCATCATACGTTCCATAGAAGACTGCATCGCACTACAGCGACACTTAGATGCTTTCTATTATTGGTGTACTCGTAACCTCTTAACTCTCAGTATGTCCAAATGCTTTGTGATCTCATTTGCTCACAGAAAAAATCCAATCCCTTGGAATTATTCGATCTCAGGATAATCACTCGAAAGAGTGTCAGTTGTAAGAGACCTTGGCGTGCTGCTGGATTCACAGCTGACCTTCAAAGATCATTATTCAAACATTATATCCCAAGCAAATAGAAACCTTGATTTCATCATAAGAATCGCAAAAGAATTTACCGATCCGTACTGTTTGCGATCTCTGTACTTCTCTCTGGTCCGTTCTCTTCTCGAAGCGTCAGCTGTCGTCTGGAGTCCTTACACGGGTGTTTGGACAAATAGAATTGAAACAGTACAAGCTAGGTTCATTCGTTACGCTCTCAAATCTTTACCATGGCAAAACCCACTGGAGCTATCACCATATGTCGATCGCTGCCGTTTACTAGACATGGATACCCTTGCCAAAAGAAGAAATATATCTAGAGCTGTTTTTATTGGAAAGCTTCTAACTAGTAAGATAGATGCCCCAGATATATTATCACAGGTTAATGTTAACGTGCCCCCTAGATATTTAAGATCGCGAGACTTTTTAAGACTTGACTTTCAACGTACTGAATATGGCCAGAACGAGCCCATTAGGGCAATGTGCAATGTATTTAATAAGGTTTATGAATATTTCGACTTTTCTGTATCAAGTGATGTTTTTAAAGATAAGCTTAGACGACTTACTTAGCATATAAGATAAACATGAAGAATTATTTTAAGACTGATTGTTATTTAGTTAAGATTAATGTAATGTAATGTGAAACTTTGTTAACCATGTGTGTGCTAAAAGATAGTGAGGTTTTTACGCGCATTTGAAGATCCATCTTCAAATGGGCTTTTCCTCCTCCACTTTCATTAAGACCATTATAGGTCAGATGAAGAAAGAAGTTTAAATAAATAAATAAATAAATAAATAAATATCACACAAAACGAGCACATCCCGATCAGAAACACATATCAAAAATATTTCAAAATTATATCTCGAGTTGTTACTTGTTACAAATTTCTGTTATTTTAACTACTAACGAGACCTAATTTATAACACAGTATGTTACAAAAATTGTGTTCTGTTATAATTTTGTTATTTCATTCTGATCGGGATATTGTACACAATGGTCAAGGAAGGGCGGACCTCGAATTGAAGTGTTTTGCGGCAGGATATAATTGCTAAATTAGTTATGGAATTTTGTTGAATTTTCGCTTCCGCTAGGTATCCGGGAAATGTTCTATCATGTGATTGTCAAAGATCTTGTAGACCGAATGTTTCCAGAGTGTGAACTGCATTTGACTTCAAGAAAATTCGAAGATGGCCATGTCGGAGCTACGCGTACGATAAGCGCCACAGTTGGAACTCAGAATAAATTCACACCAGAAGAGGTTTTACATCACAAGGAAATAGATCCAAACGAAGTGGAATATAGACCAAATCAGAGTTTCTGAATATCTCCCAACAGTTATTCTGAATATTCTACTGAGAAAAATTAAGATGCAAGCTAAATTACCGCTGATGATTACAATTAAATTTTGTCATTAATTTTCTTGTAATAATTCTATAAGTTACTTTCGTAGCTTTCGCAATCTTAATATTTAATTAATTTAAAATGATTTTTTAATTACGAAAATCATGATAAGATCTTACGTAGGGGGAGGAAGAGTTCACCAAAATCTTACGAACTCATATCTGGGGGGGGAAGGGGGGGGGGTAGGAGGTGGAGGTTGAAACGTTCTGAAAAGCCTTACGTAAATAGTGCACGCCCCTATGCCCGCCCCAATTGTTTTGTTTGTATTCTTTAATTATGTATGGAAGCAAAATAGGTTTTTCGAATCCATAATTAAGGGATGAAGATTCGACTGGTTCAATTTTTGATTTTTGGCTCCACCAGGCTCTACTGATTCCTTTTATAGCTCTTAGTAATTGTGCAAATTTTGGTACCGATCGGTTGTGTCTACGGACCCTCCAAAAATTTCAAAGTTTATATGGAAATTTGTATGGAGAATCGGGTAAAATTGAAAATAAATTCTTAAAAAATCACCTCATCAACCAATTCATGAGAACACTATGCATTTGTGGAACATTGCAAGTTTGTGAAAATTCGCTGAGAAAAGTTATTAACTAATGAAGCAGCTTAACTTCAAAACCAGTGGATTTTATTATTAATAATAGCATCCCTGTTTGAATAGCTCCATCGTTATACAAGTGTAAACCAGGCTTACCACCCACCGCTCCCGTATGGCAGATGCAGCTATTCAAACAGGGTTGCTATGATTAATAATAAAATCCACTTTTTTTGAAGTTAAGCTGCTTCTTTAGTTAATAACTTTTCTCGGCGAATTTTTACAAACTTACAATGTTCCACAAATGTGTTCAGTAGAAAAATACCTTTAGAAATGTGTAGTGTTCTTATGAATTGGTTGATGGTAATTTTTTATGAATTTATTTTCAATTTTAACCGATTTTCCATGCAAATTTCCATAAAAACTTTGAAATTTTTGGAGGGTCCGTAGACACAACCGATCGGTACCAAAATTTGCACAATTACTAAGTGCCGTAAAAGGAATCAGTAGAGCCTGGTGGAGCTAAAAGTCAAAAATTGAACCAGTCTAATGAATATGTTACCAAGAATTGTATTTTAAAATGGCTTCATAATCGTTAACATGCTTAAAGTGTGTTACGAAGAAATATTGGTCAAACGAGAATATTAATTAATTAAATAATAATAATAATAATCGTTGATTTTTCGAAAATGCTTAAATTTCATGTAAGTTTGATAAATTATTGAAAGTTCAGAAAATTAGTCTAATAGATGTTATTTATAGTTTCTTTTATAATATGTCCATTAAGACAAAGTATGAAAATACAATGTGCACTTTTAAGGTGAAATAAATGTTCGCAAACTTTTCTAACGGTCAAGATCACATAATTTTGAAAGCATCAACTTTGGAGTTTTAGCAATATCGAAGAAATTGTTCAACATGAAAAGCACATCTTTTAATGTAATAATATTGTTAATTAAATCTTCTAGAAGTAATCATGAAGAAATAACTTTTCAAAAATAGTAAGAGACTTAGTGTCTTTAGTAAAGTTGTTGATAACGTTATTTTAAACAACTTTGTTGAAAATATGAAGGCTACATGAATGCAGTATATCGAGATAAAAAAACGATATTTAACAAAATTTCTTACAGCCAGTTCATTTCAATAATTTAGTTTACTGTATGTTATAGAGACTACCTTCAATAGAATGTGAATTATATTGTTTATACACAGGCCATTTAAATGTTTTCAAGGTTTTCTTTCACTTATCGTTGACGTTGTGCTATCTTATGACAAGCGCCATTTTGCAGATTTCGAGAAAAACGATTTGTAAAGCTTGAGATTGAATATCTTGAAACTTATAAATGGCAGAAATTTTCAAAGAAGACAATTGATGCTTCTATTTTTTGTGCATTAATCTCTCAATTATTGCGAAAATCGGTTGACCATATTTCACAATATGTGTTTACCAAAAATGTGAATTATATTTTCTTTACACAGCATGACACACTTGTCATAAGTGTGTATTGAATGATGACAAAATATGTATGACGTATCATGATCGCGCATGAAAAATTTTCTATGCAAATAAAGCATGAATTCTTAACTTTTATTCATATTTTTGATTTAATTTGGTCGATAAACAATCGGTGCGCGACGTTTGGCATAAGTACATTAGGCATAATGGACGTTAGGCATAATGGTCGATTAGCATAATATACGTTAGGCATAATGGATGGTTGGCATAACGTATGTTAGGCATAATGCACAATAGGCATAATTCAAAAAATATAAAAGTAATCGAAAGGGTTTCGTTATTATAGAGATATCAATCCTACAATTGTTTTTGGGTTAGAAAAAAATTACGCTTTGTTATACCATACCTTCGTACAACTTTAACGAGAGACTCCAAAATGAAAAATACCATACGACAATTTTTTCCCTTGCAAGTGTAGGGTTTTTTTAATTTTTTCCCTTGATTTAAGTCAACAGTTTGGTACAAGCACATTTCAAGCCTATTATATGTATTACCAATACAGTTGCATCCAAATATTAAAAAAAGCCAAATAATGAACAAACATTAAGTTTTGGAGCCTATGGAAGCATGCACTGTTATGTACATCAGCCTCAGGCTACAGATTTTATGTTTGTGACGATAACTTTTTCGTGGATGATTTTCAGTGTACACTCACCGGACACATACAACAGTGGCGCTATAAAGGGGTGAGTGTCACATATATGTGAAATTTCTTTCGTCCGTTTCACGTCTCTATTATTTGTCTTTAACGTGATTGCTTCCTAGCCTGAAGTTTAGACTTTCACAAGTTCAACAAGCAACCCAAACCAGTCAATCGTGAAATTATCAACAGCGAGGACAGCATGGCCGAAAACGATAATTCGAGAGAAAGTTGACAACATAACCCACACGTAATTAATTAATTTGATTTATTTACTTTTATTTGAACATTGTTTATATTAAAGGACCCATGGCGAACGCAATGAGTCGTGTCAAATAAACGATGTAAGAAACAGGATCAAAATAATGAAAGAATATGAAACGCTCAAACATTTCTCAAAAAGCCTTTTGAACAATGCCATGTCCTGAAGTTGTTTGCCAAATCCTACCAAACGATGTTATCTTTGTTTACTAGAATAACTTTTACTATTATTTTTATATTTGTGACAGTAAACGAAAAGTCGTCACCTTGTTCAAAATCCTTCCTTTTAAGGCATAGATAGTTGTTCATAAAAACAATTAACTGTATATGTCCATCGATAAATAAAAAAAGAATGAACAATCTATGTCCGAAAAGTGCCGATGATTTAATCAAGTGCCTACCCGTGTACGTCTTTCTTTCAATCATGCATAGGCATAAATAAATAATGGCACTCCATGAAAGACTCGTTAAAATCAGGTCACCGGCTAAATAGGTCCGTAAATTGAAAAGCACGAAACTCACCCGCATCCAGTTGAGTGGTTCGATAGTGTGCAGCAGTAGTTTTTCCTTCAGCCCTTGCAGGTAGCATCGCAGCAAGTAGCACGTGAGACTGAAGCTGGCGATAATGACCATCTGGACCAGATCGTGGAAGAACAGCGCCACACTGAGAAGACCCCTGACACAATTTTGCCCGGTTGGGCTGAGCTCACCCGTCCATTCGAGATGGGTTAGCGCCGACTGCTGCTTATTCGCCAACAGCCCGATGTATACGGTGGAGCCGGCCAGCCACAGCATCCCAAGGACGAAGTAGATCCACAAAGTTGCCACCAGCCGGCGGGGAGTGCTGCTCAGGATGAAAACCTGTAAGAAGATTAGTGGATAGTGAATAGTGATAGGACGACGGGCGGTGAGAATGAATTTTTAATGACCGGTATAGCGGCTTCACTCAGTCAGCGGGGACAATCGAAGAAGCATCAGATGCGCTTTTGCTTTTACCGTTTCCGTTGCCTCCTGGGAGAGGCTGCAACGGATGTTAATGAATAATGAGACGCAACTAGAATTGTGACCAAATATAGATTCTGAAATTGATTGTAGAGCTTATTGGTAGTTATTCCATTGGACGAGGATGGTGTAAAATCTACTCATGAATATATTATTTTCCAGTAAAAGCTGGCTTTTGAATCTCGAATGTTCATTACATATCTATCTACTGTAAGCAATACTGCTTTTCTCGTCGAATATTCGATTATCCATTGCACTATTTTTAGAGCGTTTGAAATTTGTTCTCTAAATTTTCGTAGAAGCTTAGTAATTTATTTGTTCGATATCCCATCATTTTCCAATTTAACTTTTCCACGTTTCAACAAAATGCATTTTTCTTTCGATTCGGTCCAATTAATTCTAATTTTGCAACTTCTGCTGAGTCGAATTCTCTTTAAACAAATGCGCTGACATTTTGGTCGGAAGCCGTAAATTTTTAATGACGGTAATTTAACGTGCTCGCGCTACGATGAGCTTGTTTTGTGAATTATCGGTGTTGTTTTCCAACTCTGACGCTGTATTCTACATAGCACTTTTCTCTCCAGTAATTTTCCCTTTGTTAGTCTAGTTTCACACATGTGCGACCATAATAATGATAATAAGGCTCGTAATCATCATCATCATTATCATCATGCTCGTCAGGGTTGGTGCAAGAAAGAAAACACTGCGGTGCGGTAATAACGAAGCTGAGGTTTGTTGTTCTTTGCTGCTTGCCTGCGCACCACGGCACTGTAAAACCGGATTGGGGAGTAGACGAAAAACTGCATTTCCACCGGAAAAGGGCACGTCCGTTTCATATATCGGCTTTTAAACACATTGACGGGCTAATTTATGTTTATTTTACGTTTTGTGCATGCAACCATGAGCTGGTTCAGTAGCTACCGCATGAGTTGTATTTCGTTTTATCTATTTTGTGCTGGATAGGAAGCTTCGGTTAAAGGGTAAATGTTTGGTTGTGCATCATGGGGTTTATACATATATTTATTATGTTTACATTTTCTAATTTGGTTATAACTAATGATGTTTTATGCGCAGAATGGCTGAGGATTTTGTTTAGAAAATTATAGTTCGCTAGTACACCCTTCTGGGGCGGTATAGAATAAGGAGCCGGTTTCATAGCAGTGAGCCTTAGAAGAATCGTCATCGTATTATATATCCATTGGAGTAACTATCCCCTAAACTTAAAGCCATTCGTTTTCGAAATGCAGAATATTTTTAAATGCATTACATGAAACTTCGAGTGTCATACAATGCTAAATCATAATTCAGAGTAACATCATTGCCACACCTTCATTCGATCCGGTCACAAATTTTGATAGCTCCTGATTCGCCTAGCATTTTTCAACGGCAACAGTTTTTCTCAAGACTACCTATATTTTTTCGACAATCAGTCTTTCTCAAGACTACCTACTTTTCTACTCAATCAGTCTTTTACAAGACTAAAATATTTTCCAAGAATAATTCAGCATAAAGAAATATTTCATTCTTTCAACATGTCTGGGTCCTCTAAGAAAGGCCGTGTGCTAAATATTAAAAAGAAACTCAATCGATATTTTATCCGAATGTGAAGCTGCAGAAACTTGTAACTTTTCTCGCATTGTGCGTAATTCCAATGAGAAGAAAAAGCAATCACCTCTGCCTTTAACAGTGATGATCTTCGAATTCAAAGTATTCGATGTTCCTTCCGGACGTGAAAGCCTCTTTTCAGATTCGCCAAAGAGGAGAATGTCGAGTTACAGCGCCAGCGGAGGAATTGATTGGCCACAAACGACTACTCCAGTATCTTCCGGAGAAGTTATATAAATTAAATTCATATGAATTCAAGACAGATAGGCTGTCTTGAAAGGGTTACCGCAAGATAACAGTTTGGACGCAATATCCAACGATTTGAAAAAAAAATACTTGGCTTTTCTTCGTCATTCTTATGAAGAGAAATGCTAGTGGCACTAACACGCTAGGACCAGGAGCTTTATTTAATTCAATTTATCCCTTAATGAGGTTAATAATTTGAGCGCATTAGAAAAAGCACGTTTCATGTTCCACTTACGAGTAAAGTAGGAACATTATAGACGACATAGGTGCAGAATTCTGACCCAGTGTCGTAGAGAACGCTTTGGGCACGGCACAAAAATTGTTATTTTGATTCCAGATGTATGATGTGCATGATAATTCGCACATGAGGGATTCCATGAGAAACCGGCCGACCACAAAATATGACCATCGTCGATTCGAACGAAACTTTGCAGGTGTGTTCGTTGTATGAATCTCCATGATATTCTCTGGCAATTGGAATATTTTGATTCAAGAGTAATTTTTCAACAGGGCGTAAACGTTTCTACGTGCATGAATTTCAAAATTTTTTTGTTCGATTACTGTATTTTATACAGCAAAACTATCTGAGAACAAGTTACAGGGAATGAATACTTCTGTCCGAAAAAATATACACTGAAAAAAATGTTGTAATTTTTCAAAAAAACAAAAATTTATAATAAAAATTTTAATTGCGAAAAACCCCATTTTTTAAATTTTTTATATTTTGTTACCAAAAACCTAAAGAGAAAAGAAACATTTTGAATGTGATTGCATGATGGAGAAAAAATCGGTAAAAAAGTTTTTCTAACAATAACTTCGTACATGTTTTTAAATTTCATACTAATTGACATACAAAATTGTAATTTTATTACAGAATATAATTCTAAGCACCATTTAAAATCAAAATGCATTTAACAAAAATATTCCAAAATGCGATAGTTTTCGAGATATTTGAAATTTTGCTCCTTCAAAAACAATTAATTGTGTAATTATGCTCATTTTAAAAGTTATTCGCGTTACCCCATCAAAAAATGTCAAAAATTTAATGTTTATTGTTTTAAAGACGTAAAAGCAACCTTTTTAGTGTATTTGGATCATGGTGAAGCTTTCAATAAAAAAGTTTTCCTAACAACAACTTTTGACATTTTTTTATAATTCTTACTATTTGCAGTCAAAAATACAATTTTCTTTTTGAATATGATTCTAAACGCCATTTTAAATCGAAATGCTATTAACAAAAATTTTCTAAAATGTGGTAGTTCTCGAGATATTTTAACTTTTGTTTTATCAACACAATTATTTTGTTTTATTACGACCTTTTCATAAGTTAGTCGCGTTTCTCCATCAACAATAATAGGTTTTTCAAAAGGCCCGTAAACTTCGGTGCAACTTTCTCTTTGACATCAAGGCGATATTGTAAACCATTTGAAAGTTACATGAAAGCAACCAAAATATATTTCAACCATAGGGTCTGTTGATTAAACTATATAGCTGAATCATATGTTGGTTGTTTTCATGTAACTTTAAAACGTTTCACAATATCGCCTTGATGTCAAAGAGAAAGTTGCAGGAAAGTTTACGGGCCTTTTGAAAAACCTATTATTGTTGATGGAGAAACGCGACTAACTTATGAAAAGGTCGTAATAAAACAAAATAATTGTGTTGTTAAAACAAAAGTTAACCCATTCATGCCCATGTTGTTTGTGGACAACAACGTTTTTAAACAGCTCTAACTTTTGATTGAGGCGAGATTTGCTCACAAAAACAAGTAAGGCTCATTAATGTGATTATTGCCTTTAATATGAATATTAACAGTTACAAGGATCAGCTCTAGCACTGAAGTTATTGCAATTAGTCTGATTGGATTCCGATGGACCAGTGCTGCCAGGGACAGTTTACGTTGACGACGGAAAATGATTTTTTCGTGTATCTTCGTTATGGTGCAATATTATTGAAAACTGAGAAAATTTATCTATTTAGACTGTCGTTGGCTACGTTTTCCACGTAATTGGACTATTGTAATTATTCTAGGAGAATTGTATTGAGCATTAGAAGGTAAAAATTGACCAGCTTCTAGCACTGCAATGGAAGCACCTATCTTTATGAAAAAAGGCTTCTCGTGTTTCTTGACCCCACCGTTTTCAAGGAAAAATAGTTTTGAAACCCCACATGCACTAGAAAAAAGTTGGGCATGAAAGGGTTAAAATATCTCGAGAACTACTACATTTTAGAAAAATTTTGTTAAGAGCATTTCGATTTAAAATGGCGTTTAGAATCATATTTTTTAAAAGAAAATTGTATTTTTGACTGCAAATAGTAAGAATTATAAAAAAATGTCAAAAGTTGTTGTTAGGAAAACTTTTTTATTGAAAGCTTCTCCAGGATCCAAATACACTAAAAAGTTGCTTTTACGTCTTTAAAACGATAAACATTAAATTTTTGACATTTTTTGATGGGGTAACGCGAATAACTTTTAAAAAGAGCATAATTACACGAATTAATTGTTTTTGAAGGAGCAAAATTTCAAATATCTCAAAAACTATCGCATTTTGGAAGATTTTTGTTAAATGCATTTTGATTTTAAATGGTGCTTAGAATTATATTCTGTAATAGAATTACAATTTTGTATGTCTATTAGTATGAAATTTAAAAACATGTACGAAGTTATTGTTAGGAAAACTTTTTTACCGATTTTGTCTCCATCATGCAATCACATTCAAAATGTTTCTTTTCTCTTTAGGTTTTTGGGAACAAAATATAAAAATTTTAAAAAATGGGTTTTTTCGCAATTTAAATTTTTATCATAAATTTTTGTTTTTTTGAAAAATGACGCAACATTTTTTTCAGTGTATATTTTTTCAGACAGAAGTATTCATTCCCTGTAACTCGTTCTCAGATAGTTTTGCTGTATAAAATACAGTAATCGAACAAAACAATTTAAAATTTATGCACGTAGAAACGTTTACGCCCTTTTGAAAAGATGCTCTTGAGTCAAAATAATCTTATTACCTGTGAAAAATATTTAGTCTTGCATGACGGTGAAACGTGTAAAGTTTCATTGGAATCTAAGATGGTCGGTCACGATTTTAAAGATTTTCGGACGGATCTTCGTGGAATTCCTCACATATAGGACGCTTATCCGGTGAAAGAAACCACCGAAAGCTTCAAATGCGCTATTTGTAACAAACGCCATAAATCGATTTTCTGGACATGTCCTATTCAAGAAAAAATTATAAATTCTTTCAAAAATATATTTACCTACTTCTTCAGGTACACTCCAAGAAAACAAGTTGAAACGTGTTAATCCGCTTCAAAATAGAATTATAATTTCTCTATATATGCAAGGATCTTCTATCTCCGTCACATCATCCTACAATGGTGTGTCGTCTCATGCTTCAGTGGCAGGTAATACGGCAAAAAGGATGACTACCAAGCCTCCAATTTTAATTTCACACAACGCTTCCTTTGCCACAATGGATCTAGGTAGCATAACGTAAGAACAATTGATTTTTTTGCAAGAATCTATGCTACAGCTGATGATTGCTATGTTAAATTCAACTTCCATGTTTGAAGCTTTTTCAACAGGGTGGAAATTTGCTAACAAAATTGCAAAGAATGTAGACTTTAATGATGACTTTAAATAGTCATTTAAATTTATTAAATCGGAATGCCCGTTCATTGAAAATGTGCCAAGCCGATTTTTTCAACTTCTTGAAGATATATAATGTGCATATAGCCGTTGTGACCGAAACTTAAAAAAAAACCAAGTGTTAAACTGAAGAGTAACTCTAATTTTGTTATTAAGCGATTTGATCGAATTGTTGATGTTATACTCTTTGGCAAACTCCTCCTAGGTAAACGCATACTACACCCGGTACCAGCGGCGGGATTGTCACAGCTAGCAGACTGCCGTCAGATGCCCAACAAACGATAGATGAGAATGAAAAGATCCACAGTTGAATAGCTCACATGTATCTTAGCAAGTCAGATGATCAGACATTCTACGATTTTACTTAAATTTACTTACAATCTACTTATAATTACTTGTATTATACTTACAATTAAGAGTTTATTTTGCTAATAGCGATTGAGCTAAAGATAATAATATGATCTAAAAAATATGCTGAATTAATAATAACTTATTCTAAGGTTATGGTCGATTGGATGTAGCCGAGGGAAATTATCGCGAGCACTATTATATCTACAGGATTATTTCAGAGGTAATAAGGCTAAATGTTAATATTGAAGTACCGCTATCTATATCTATACAATGTGTAAAATTATTATATTTAATCAGACGCCAAGATTGTGGATTTGATACTCACGGGAATAGCATTCGGAAAGTGTGAACGGCACTAAGGCACTAAACGTTTGGGTAAATAACCTCAATTCTAGTTTATAAATACTAAATCTAAAATGTACTTATTTCAGAAAAAATTTAACGTCTATCTACATGCATCTGTTGCATGCTCTTGCAACAGTTGGATTCGGCGGAGGAATTGCAATACCGGTTAATGGCAGGATTAAACATTGCGTTCTCCCATCTCTTGACACCAAGGTGATCGAGAGTTTGGGTATCGAAATTGTAACCGCTCTTGGTATCATTTTTATTGCTTGAGCTAGCTCTGTAAGCTAGCACGAGTTAACTCAATGAGCTGGCACGGTAAGCTTGTCCGATGAGCTAGAACGGTGCAGTAGTGTAAGCTATGGAACAAAAGAGTAGGACAAAGTAAGAAATATGTGTTGGTGAATGTGCGAGAGGTTGCTGAAAAACGATGCAGGCATCATTACTCACACTAACGCGTTGTTTTTCATTCTACTTTGCTATAGCAGAGCTATAGCTCCGTGCAGCGCGCTAGCTATCACCGTGCTAGCGAGAGCTCTCGCTCATCGGTGCTTGTGCTATTTGCCAACTCTAGCTCATCGGAAACCAGCACAAGCACTAGCTCAATGAATTTAGCTCTGACACATTATGAGCCAGTGCACAGGAATAGGATACGGAGTACCACCGTTCTTGTGCATGCCTGGGCCAAGGCGCTCTTTATCCTCAAACAACTTTATGCTACTATGAAGGTCAGATTAGGGGTAGTTGGTGGTTGGGGTAAGTTGGTGGAATTCCTTTTTCTATGTTTCTATTAGACATATAGCGCTGCCTCTTTTTGTGTACCTCAAGTTATGTGAAACCCATTATTCAATGTGTTTTTGTTGCAAAACGATATGTTTGGTAGAAATTGTGGATGATATTGTGTTTTTGAGCATACCAAGTAAATTTTCTAAATTTTAAATACTTTGCGTTATTTTGGTTGATTTTCAATCTATTTCCCGAATGATTATATTTTTCGATAGCGCATTAAAAGAGATTTCAGTATCCGTTTAGATATTACATCTATCCACAAACAAAACTAATTTTTAAATAGTTTTTGATAGAATTTGCGGTTGGAGTAAGTTGGCGGTGCTACACGCGGGGCAAATTGGCGGTACTATTTACAGTGCAAAAAGGGATCAAAAAATTTTATTTCTGGAATTCACTCCAAAGTATGAAAATCTTTTTCTTGTGTATCTCGTCAATGCAGGAGACATTTATTCCGGCCAATCGCATAAAGAATTTCAAAAATTTGCTTTTGAATAGGGAGTACGCGCCAAAGTCAAAATACCGGGGTATTAAAACTGAAATATAATAGCAAATGTCGGTTAATATACAGTTTTCTTGAAAAGACATTCAGCACGTTCCAAAAGGACCCTTGAAGTAATTGAATCTCCATTTGATTGCTTAGTTTATGGCGTATCCACACATACCGCCAACTTACCCCCGGGTCGGGGTAAGTTGGCGGTATGTGTGTCACATATTTTTGTCTCTAAAAATGGAGACAATGCATCAAACGCTTCATAAAAAATCAGAGATGTTGCCAACAGTCTGCTGTTTCATGCCGCGTGTTCTATTTTGCAAGATCTACCTACATCAAAGCGGTAAAAATTGAAAACTGAAAACACCGCCAACTAGCCCCGGTCTCCCCTACTATATGTTATTTCTGTCAGATTACTGCTACATAATGCCAACTGCTATTAAGCGAAACGCCACCCAATATATTTATTTATATGAGTCTTTTTTTGGAAATCTTAAATTGAGACACGAATCTTTTCTGTGATATGCTGCTTTATCATTTCAATCACTAGTAACTCTACCTTAGGATGTCCGGGATTTGTGTGTATAATACCTCCTGCTGATGGAATTTATAACCATGTATTTTCTCCATATATGTTGATGTTTTTCCATGCAAACTTGACTATTTGCCTACTTGGTTCAAAATTGAATAAGTCTTAGGGTGGCATGAACCATGCTTTTATACATCTCAAAAACTTATTCAATGACAGGGGCCCCGAATGATCTTCAGACGACCCTGGGCGTATACTTTGGGATAAATGCTCTTCAGGTAGACTCTAGCCGCATTCTGGGGCGAGTATTACCAGAGCGACACACAGTTCAGCGAGTTCCTCGGCGCCCATGCAGCAAGTCAAAGACACTAAACCATGCCCTTCGCCTTCTCGGGAGATTGGCACGAGTACTGGTCGCGGGAATGACGAAGAATGAAAGAAAAGGCTACGTTATTTGCGAACAACCTTCTTTTTAGGCCGCTGTGTGTTGGTTTGCGATAACCTAAATGTCACAGGACTTGATGTTGACATTCAGTAACATCGGTTGATGTTGACATTCAGTAACATCGGTGTAACATTTAATTTCAATCGACCATTAGCTGTTATTAAAACTGCTCATCATGCAACATGCATAGCCTACCAAAGGCCAGAGTTTAGCGCAACGTACAAAAAATGCATGCTAGCATGCAGTGAAAAATGCGACCAACTGGTTGTTATTGTTATCCGTGTACAACAACATGCGACCACAAATGTACCCACCCTTTCAATTAAACACTGCAAATGTTCATTATCGGCGAAGCGGTAAATGTAAACTGCGATTACGTAGCCAGCGAGATGTAGCAGCGCCGGGATAATGTAAATGAATATCGTTTCCCCGCTGTTGGTCATCATTGTTCTCATAATAGCGCCGGCGGTGGTATTGGTTATGGAAATTGATGAGCTGACATCTAGTGCCGAGCTTGACGACATCGTGGTAGTGGAGATTTCAGATTGAGCAGGATATTCCGGTTGAAGGAAACCACGGTCACGCCTGGAATGGAAATAATCATCGTCAGTGGAGAATTGTAAATAATTTATTTGCTTCATTTTTATACAATATTGACCGGGGCATCAGACGCAGTCTATCGACCAGCAGACCAAATCTGCTGAAAAATCGCTCCTTGTGCTCAATATTTCCGACCATAAATAAAAGAGTCACTTGGACAACTGTGGTCAGTCAGGAGAAGTAATAATTAATCACTTGGGGCGAGAACGTGGCTCGCATGCATGTGCGTTTGAGCTCGGATTCCGGATTATCATTGAGTAGTGAAATTGAGTTTTGTAAGTGAGATCATCCTCTTGACTGAGTTCCGAACTGGTCAACCGGCTGCTCAAAGTTTGTAGTATCATCGCTGCAGTCATCACTATTCAACACACGATTGTTGCAGAGCAACTGGGTATCCCAGTCAACCGGCCACTATCCACTATCCAAAAACACAACATCGGACAAGCTCCCATCGAAAGGGGCAGTAACAGAAGCAGACCTCCTGTGAAGGAAAATACCACAGCAGTGAACCATTACACATAGAGAAGGAGGAACGGGGAAATAATAAAGCGTCCTGAAAAATAACAGCAGAAAGCTTATAGAAAACGAGATAAGCTCGTGCCAGTGGAGTTGAAATGTTTTTTATTCAAATTTGGCCATAAATATTAATAATCCCTTTATTATTTTAATAAAGTGGCTGTTTAAAACTGTATTTTTCAGTCCGAGTTTCGTGCTGATGTTGGCGAGCTTGTTGTGCATGCAGCTTTTTATGCTTGACGAAATTCATTGTTGAAAAATTATTCTCGGGTTGCACCGTAAAATCATGATATGGCAGTACATTTGCTTTGCATAGCTTACAGGCTGGAGGGTGATAGCTGTGATAAATTATTATTTTTACTTGAACGAAATAGTATTAGCTACAAGCAGATCGTATTCGATGATTTGCAATGAGTTACATAAAGTCACTGGCATCGCATTTTTCTTCGGCAATCCTGTTGATAGGTCCGGTATTTATTAATAACTTTATCACAATAAGTCTTGCCTGTGGATTCCGTTCTCCGCTAGCAGTTGCCAACGAAAAGCGCTCTCAACATTGCCTCCGCCACGAGATGAGTGGATCAGAAAAGTGAATTGCTTCTATCGTTTCTAAATGTTTGACAGCAGAAGTTGCTGAGTTGTTTTTCAACGTCAATTATTGCTGCTGAACAAGCATTAAGTGCTGTCGAACAGTGGTGTCGACAAGTTAAATTATCAGTTAATCCAAACCAAATCTTAATTTTTTTTTCACGAAGAAGGGAATAACAACCTGGATTCATTCCTTGCAGTTATTTGACTCTGAGCCATTGTGTGCGGATTAAGTACGTTGGAGTTATAGTTGGTTCCTAACTGAACTGGTCTGCTCATATTGAGTTCGGAGTCAAGAAATCGTGCCTCGCCTTTGGGCAGTGCTGACGAACATTTGGAAAGAGCCGAGGTCCCAAACCCAAATACATCTATTGAATTCACAAACAATTGTACGTCTAATATTGTCGTATGGATTCCTTGTGTAGTGGCAGAGGGGAGAGGTTGTAACGGTCCAATCGTAGCTAAACCATCTGCAAAGAGCGGCTCTCATGCTGTTGATTGGTTAACGACAACTCCGACTGCTGCTATTGAGGCCCTTCTACCAGCCAAACCATTAGACACACACCACAAACAAGAAACACTATCATGTGCATACAGACTGCAGGGTACTGGTCTTTGGAACCATTTGCTACCAGTCATGCACGACTGTTGTCACAACAAGTTACATGGAGTGAAGGTATTCATACACCCAGCGATATTACACTCACATGTAGTTTTCGTTACAGAACATCACAAATCTTGAGCGTTTTTTCAAAACGACATATCGGCAATGAGTTACTCTCTTTGTTTACTTTCTCTTCTGTTAATAATTCGATCACTTTAACATTTATCCCTCAACCTTTTCCATAATATGCTAGTTAAAACCAACGTCTTTCGATCTGTACTGTAAAATAAGTGAAATGTGTTATAGTGACGCCGTAAAAATCGAAAAAGAAAGTAAACAAAGAGAGTAACTCATTGCAGATATGACTTTTTGAAAAAACGCTCAAGAAATGTGAAGATTCTCTTGCGAGCGGAGTGGTTGTCTGGCTACATGGCGAGACAACAACAAATGCAAGTGTTTTGTTACACTGACGGCTCTCTTATGGAGGGACGTGATGGTGCTGGTGTCTACTATCGTGAAACGAGATTGAAATAGTCTCATTCGCTAGATGGATACAGTACTGTATTCCAAACCGGATCCTTCGCGATTATGTGCGGGGTACAATCTGCCTTTCAATGGAGCTTGGTCGGCATATTTATAAACTTTTGCCACGATAGTCAGACTTCAATCAAGTCCCTTAGCTCGGAAACATCACGGTTCAAGCTAATGATTGTATGCCGAATTCAAATAGAAGAACTTAGCATTGACACACCTATAAACCTCGTTTTAGTTCCCCAGCGTTCTGGTATTACTGATAATGGATAGGCTGACGATTTGGTTAGAGCAGAAGCAGATATGTGACAGTTAATCCTAACGAGGTACCTCGAAAAAATGCGGTGTACACCATAACTCAAAATCTCACGAACCAATCGTTATGAAATTTTGCCCAGTTCTTCTTCGCATCATTGCTACCTATGGGAGCTTTTAACAACATTTTTAGTATTATTATTTTTACAATTAACCAATAATTTTAGTAACAATCGGACTTTTTGCTTTAAAGTGCTGCGAAAAATCCGAAAATCGAGCAAAAAATAAAATCCTTTTTCATTGCTTAGAGAATAATATGAAGAAGAACTGTGCATAATTTCAAAACGGTTGGTTTAGTAGATTTTGAGTTCTGATGTACTCCGCAAATCAAGTTTTCGACGAGGCGCCTCCGGAGATTCACTGTCACTCGTTCAGATTTCAGTATTTCGCAATGAAATTTTGAGAAAATATTATTTAATTGTGATATAGAGATTGAATGGCCATACAGGCACTGTTTGAATTGCTAAGACAATTTTGTTAAAGGAAATGTGTCTTTTTACCGAATTATCCCAACGTCCCCCTTAAATCCTTACTTATTCATTAGCTGCTAAGCTGTGAAGGTTCACGCATAATTGCATAGCTTCAGTTCATACGCGATGGACAGAACTACTTTTTTCGCTCGTACCATTCTTTTCAAAGTTGAATAGTTTCCAATGATTGAATTTTTTAACAGATATTTGTTTCTAATATTTCTATAAATTCTATTATACGTCGTTATTTCAATACTTCAAGACAAGAAATAAATGGGGATCTTTGAGTACATTACTCATGACTAATAACACGGTGTGCCCGTTATTAACAGAAAAAATGACCATCAATTCAGCCTTCTGCATCCGGAAGATGTAGTATTCACGAACCAGTGAATTTCAAAATATTCCATTGGGAGAATCGGAAGATAGTGCGACTTGTTAACGTCGATTTTCATAACCCCTAAACCCCCGTGGCACTATTTGAATTTGTCCTGTTTCCAAGCCTTTTTCGTTAGGAAAATTCGATGGTCAAAAGTTTACCAAGTTCAAAGAAAATTTTCTTTGTTACTATTTGAATGTCCCAAAAAAAAAAATTCGAAATTTTTTATTTAGCGCTAAAAGTTTTTTTTCATTCAAATCTTACTTTTTTCTTTGTTATCAGATCTCAACGGGTCATGAATTTTGAATCATCAGGCATTATCATAAAATTTTTGATCTCCAATTTTTTTTCAGTCCTTGGCACTAAAATTTTTTGAAATTTGTTTTTTTGCGGTTTTTACTATTTTTTGACATATTTCGTCGAAGTTTTTTTTTACAATTTTTAACATTTCATATATCATACCTTCCCTCTCTCTCTTTGGATTTTTTCGAATATTCAAAAATCAATGTTGCCCCAAACGTCGACCATTTCTCGTTTTTTTGTTCCCCGATCTTGTGTTGAACAGTGTCACCATTCGGCCTAATAGGCATTCGGTCGAATGACCTTTGTTCTTACAGACTTTTGCTTAATGATCCAGTAACTTTCAACACGCAACAGCCAAATGCGTCTACAAGAACCGACGGACAAGTACTACCATGAAAGATTCACTGCTTAGACCTATTAACCCATCGGACCGTGTCAAATAAACTGAAAAAAATGAAAGATTTAATTTTAGTACCATAGAACAACGATTCAATAATAAATTGACTAAATAGTGAAGATAGTATCTGAAACATAGGTTGTCCCCTTCAGAGCGAACAGGGATGATTTTGTTCTAAAATTATCGATCCGTTTCCAAACTATGCCCGCGTATGATGATGGTCACTTGTGAGATTAAAAAAAAAACCTATTTTAATCCACCTAGCGGTGCAATTGTGCCTTTCTCATTTCTCTGAACTATAGCACGGAGGCTTTTTATGTTCAACATAGTTGTGGAAATGTCCATTACATTCTTAGTACACTTTGCATTTATACACAATAGCTTGCCAGCCACGAACTTGATGAGCTACGTGACGACGGTGAAACACTTGAAACAAAAAAATATCGTACTTCATTAGCCTAATCAGTATTCGATCAATGTTATCTGCTTGCTAACTCATTTTGTCATGCGGGGGTGGGTATGTGAGGTGGGCGAAAGTTCCATGAACGAACGACTCCCCAGCTTAAATTGGTTTGCTTTGTGATATAGTGATGGTTTAAAGATGATGGGGTTGATGGGGAGGGGTATGAGGGCTGAGGGGTGATTTAAGGAGATTTTTAAGAGAGGGGAGTGAACGGTAGAGGGGGGGGGGTGTAACCCCTCTCCTTAAACCATCAACTACGCCCTTGTTAAAATCCAGAAACCATATGCGAGTCAAAAAAAAATTTGGCCGGGATTAGGTTGACGTTTTTCAGAGTTATTGCATAACCTTTCTATTTGAGAAAGGCAAAAATGTGCCAAAATCCAAAAAAGTGAATAGTCGTCAAATTTTTTTTCGAGTTTGCATCAAAGCTCGACGTTTCATGCACCTTGAAGACATTTAGCATCAAAAATAAAAATTCTATTTTTAATTTTTCCTATAGTTTATATGAGAAATTTCTGTGTGGCCGCACTCTTAAACCCGTAATTCCGGAACCAGAATTCCGATCGATCCAAAATTCAATAGCAGCCGATGGGAAGGTTGCACCTTTCATTTGAGACTAAGTTTGGGCAAATCGGTCCAGCCATCTCTGAGAAAAATGAGTGACATTATTTGACACATACGCACATACATACACACACACACATACACACACATACACACACACATACACACATACACACACACATACAGACTTTTTCCGATCTCGACGAACTGAGTCGAATGGGATATGACACTCGGCCCTCCGGGCCGGGATTAGGTTGACGTTTTTCAGAGTGATTGCATAACCTTTCTATATGAGAAAGGCAAAAATGTGCAAAATCCAAAAACGTGAATCTTCGTCAAATTTTTTTCGTCTTTGCATCAAATCTCGACGTTTTATGCACCTTGAATACATTTAGCATCAAAAATAAAAATTCTATTTTTAATTTTTCCTATAGTTTTTATGCGAAATTTCTGTGTGGCCGCACTCTGAAACCCGTAATTCCGGAACCAGAATTCCGATCGATCCAAAATTCAATAGCAGCCGATGGGAAGGTTGCACCTTTCATTTGAGACTAAGTTTGGGCAAATCGGTCCAGCCATCTCTGAGAAAAATGAGTGACATTACTTGACACATACGCACATACATACACACACATACATACACACACACATACACACACATTCACACACATACATACACACACATACAGACTTTTTCCGATCTCGACGAACTGAGTCGAATGGGATATGACACTCGGCCCTCCGGGCCGGGATTAGGTTGACGTTTTTCAGAGTGATTGCATAACCTTTCCATATGAGAAAGGCAAAAATGTGCCAAAATCCAAAAAAGTGAATAGTCGTCAAATTTTTTTTCGAGTTTGCATCAAATCTCGACGTTTTATGCACCTTGAATACATTTAGCATCAAAAATAAAAATTCTATTTTTAATTTTTTCTATAGTTTTTATGCGAAATTTCTGTGTGGCCGCACTCTGAAACCCGTAATTCCGGAACCAGAATTCCGATCGATCCAAAATTCAATAGCAGCCGATGGGAAGGTTGCACCTTTTATTTGAGACTAAGTTTGGGCAAATCGGTCCAGCCATCTCTGAGAAAAATGAGTGACATTATTTGACACATACGCACATACATACACACACACACATACACACACATACATACACACACACATACAGACTTTTTCCGATCTCGACGAACTGAGTCGAATGGGATATGACACTCGGCCCTCCGGGCCGGGATTAGGTTGACGTTTTTCAGAGTGATTGCATAACATTTCTATATGAGAAAGGCAAAACATGTCGAAGCATAACAATATGTAAATTTAATTATGATTATGAGTAATGCTAGGTCTACGTGATGGGTTTCAGTCTATATATTGCAACTGGAATCAACCAGTCGTAATACAGAGTTAAATCCATGTGCCACGTTTGAACCCATAAATAGGAGCGTATTAGCTAATGCCAATCATTGTCTTTCACACATTTACATTTGTCAGCGCTATATGGATTTGGTATAAATTGGCATGTCATCATGATAAAATCAATAGATTTGAAATGTTTTGTTTTAATATAAAAGAATAGTGCTTCTACTCCATAGAGCAATGCATTCTAGTGACCATGCATCGTTATGCATGGTCACTAGAATGCCCAAAATGGCAATTTTTGAAATCGCTGTTCTACACCCCAGCGACGTTTCATCGCGATCGGGTTGGGTCCAGGCCGTCGAACCTGACTATCTCTAGTCAGTGTGTATTCTCACCGAATGAAGTAACAACATTTGTTACCTTTATAACGTCTTTGAACGATTTTGCTTCTTCTGAAAGAATAACGCAATGTTTTAAGACCAACTTCACTTGCCAGGAGTAAATAGTAATTTCTTATTGGCCAATATAAAAATGAGCTTAGCCTGGAACTGAGTTGTCATTACAGTTGAACATTTTTCAAGATTGTTGATTTTGGTGGATATGAATAATGTACCACGAGAATATATCTGGAACTTCGACGAGGCCAACGTGATTGTTGTTCCAGGTTCTGGAAAGTGTTCCTGTACCTGAGTATCCAGAAAGCATGATGAATTCATCAGCACCCGTCCTTCTCTCAAGAATTTGTATCAAGCTTATAGAAACATTCTTTGAACGTTTTTATAAGTGGCACTGTGGTTTGTTGATCAAAAATTTTCCCTCTCAATAAGTTTTTTTTTAGAAGGGAGAGAGTCTGGAATTGAGGCAACCTTTAACAAGCAGCAATAGGGTAAAAAACATGAAAATTTGTAGACGAAAGACCATGCAACGGACTACGACTTATTCCTCTGCATAAATATGCTTAAGGTGACATCATATATTTTAGTTTATTGATATTATTATTAGACCTGAACTGCTCGTTTAATAAACACATATTAATTTTTTTTAACATTTTTCACATGAGCAAGTAATTTTAATTTCTTTGGTGCATTATCACCCGATCTAAGGTGTGAGAATGGGCCAAAGTTAAAACGTTAGTGAAAAATAAAATTGTTCAAATTATTTTCTGGAGTTATGAAGGCAGTATACAAGTACATACCTATTATGAATGTATTTGTTCATTTCAAGTTATTATGATCGGGAAACAAAAAAATAAGAACACCTCCTTTGGCCTATTCTTACAGCGATACTCTCACATTTACGAAAATACATATAAATTTAGGTATTCCATTTTCCAGAAATACACGTCATGTGAGGGAACTGGTTGGGGTATAGATAGCTTCCCCTTTCCCCTACAATCACTTTTTGTAACAACTTCATAAGCAAAACAAAGGAATGAGTATAGTGCAATCAGCCTCTCAACGAAGTAGTACATTAAGGTACTTATGCGGTGTACTCTGCAAAACGTGTGTCCCAGTTCAAAAGGATTTAGTAATGTGAAATAACCGTATATACATTCAGCGCACCGCGTCGGTTTCGATATATTTTATAAAAGAAAATGCGGAGGAAACGGGCACGTTGCTAGAGACTGCTCGAAGCAAGCAAGGTGCAGGATCTGCAATCCGGAGGTCGGAAATGACCTCACGACGGGCGGCTTCAAATGCCCTGCGTAAAAAAGGCGAAGGTAGGCCGACAATGATGGAGATAACCCAGTTTAATCTCAATCATTGCGAATGCACAGAAACTGTTTGTTTGTTGTTTGTTTGTTTATTTATTAAGGCTTTAACCTCGAGGGTCATTCCCCTTTTTGAAAATAATGTACATTTCAAAAATTACAAATTCAAAATTTCATTCAAAATAGATATCAAAATATATATAAACCATCGAACATTATTTTTGTCGACTATCCTGGGTGCACTGCTTTCCGTTTCTTGTGTTGACTTTCTTTCTCGGTGGTGAGCGATGGTCGGGTGTACCTTCTGCTGCTTGCTGATCAATCTGTCTGCCTTCCCCCTCGCTTGTGTTTGTGTCCATATCGTCATCACTAGAATGGTTGTCGCTGTTAGATTTTTGGTGCTTTTTGTGTTTTCGAGTGACTTTGATATAGCCGTCTTCTTTCTTGTTTATTTCATCCCTGCGTACGGTGAGTATTGGCTTTGGGATGCCGTGGAATATTGTTTGTCCGGCATTCATTTGTTGGCCGGCTGTTTGTTGTGTATCAGCAAATGTTGAAGGCTGTTTGGTAGTGGTGGTTGAAGATGAGTTTTCTTTAGTTGTTTTGGCGCATGGCTTACCGTAGTGTGCAGTCTGATTACAGAACTGACACGTGGGCGCCTGCCCAGGGTATGTGCATAGGGTTCTTTGTATGTAGTTAACACCTTGAGATGATCTGCCCTCGAAAGTCAAGTAAGATGGTATAGGTTGGTACAGCCGCATTCGCACAACCCGAACACCGTTGAGAATGCCAGGGAAAAAGTTTCTCCAAGTGTCGTTAGAGACGGATTCCACTTCTCCATACTTCGACATGAATCATTTAATATAATCCGTGCTAGTACGAGGTGCCAGATCATGGAGGCGAATTTCCGTTAGATCAAGGTCCATATACACGGGGATCTTGGTTTTGACGTTTTCATATTCGACGTCATGTTGCATGTTGTTCTTTGCTACGAAGCTTTCTGCCTCGGCTAAGGAGTTGAACGTTATTAGTACTACATTCCTGGTGTGGTGAAGCTGGACGTGTGATATCTCTGTAAGATCAAGTTCCATTTTCACCTTGACCAATTGTTCCACCTCGCGCACTGAAGGTCTAAGACGGGTTTGCGAAAAATCAATCGCGATTGTGTTCTCCCGTAATGGGCGAAATTTATTTTGTTGTTCACTCATTTCACTCGCAGTTAGCTGCAACGGAACTTTCCTGTGTCTATATGCTACACGTACACGTTAGAGCGGCGCGGCGCGGGTAGTATTTTTTGTTTGTGTGCTGTTCGCAAGCAGGTCGCTTTTTGGCTTCTGATCTGTACGAGATGAGGAAGCAGACTGCGAGCACAGAAACTGTTGTGGCAGTCAACAACAGAAATGAAGTGCTACGTTGCAATTATTGAAGAGCCGTATCGTGGTCCTCCCGATAACGGTAACTGGGTGATGAATAGTCAGGCATGGCTGCAATCCAAGTAATGAGCGGTTTCCCTGTCTCTGTGGTGGATAACGCACACGAAGGCTTCGTGATCGCCAGCATCAACGGTGTATTCGTATATAGCTGTTATGCTCCCCCACGGTGGACACCAGAGCAGTACTATCGGATGCTGGGCGCATTAACCGACTCGTTAATCGGACAAACGCCGGTTGTTATAAGAGGAGACTTTAACGCCTGGGCCGTGAAGTGGGGTAGAGGCTAACCAAAGCAAGAGGTTATAGCTTGTTGAAAGCCCTGGCGAAGCTAGACGTAACACTGTGCAACGAAGTTTCCACTGGCACATTTTGTAACGACGATCGGGAGTCCTTTATTGACATAACATTCTGCAGTCCGTCGCTGCTAGATAACATGATTTGGCGAGCTAGTGAGTGGTACACACACAGCGACCATCAAGCGATGCACTACACCATTGCTCGACGGAATTGTATTGTAATGCGGAAAGTGAGAACTGGCGAGCGGAAGTGGAAACTAAAGGATTTCGACAAGGACGTTTTTGTGGAAGTACTTCGTGCTGACAGTCTCACTCTAATTTAGAATGTCGATGAGCTCTCGGGAAGAAGTAAAGAAAGCGTGTGCCGTGACAGTGCCGAGAAAAATAGAGCCGAGAAACTGCTGACGTCCAGCATATTGGTGGAACGAAAGACTCGGTGTCCTCCGGATTGCCTGTCCAAAAGCCTGAAGACGCGTTCAGAGAGCAAGATATGGGCAGTCATAGAAGAGTGTAAGGCAATATTCCGGGCGGTTAGGGCCGCTATTAAACGCAAAATAGTACTAATTAAGTCAACCTGCTACAAGGAGCTTGCAGAGAAGTAAACGCTAACCCCTGGAGCAATTCTTCCCGTGTCGTCCAATGAGGCCAGTCGAAATGTGTGCTGACAAAATAAAGGTTATCGTGGAGGGTCGTTTCCTGAAGCACGACCCAACGGCATGGCTGGTGGAAATGCAGGTGACAATCGAATCTCCAACGACGAGCTTCTTGTAGTGACAAAAGGGTGACAGCGAGGAAAGTCCTGGACCGGACGGTATCCCCAATGTGGCACTGAAGACCGCGATCCTGGCGTTTCCGGACATGTTCAGGATAGTCCTACAGAAATGCCTGGACGATGGCTACTTCCCGGATAGATGGACGATCCAGAAGCTGGTGTTGTTGCCAAAACTAGGTAAAACACTAGCAGATCCAATATCCTGTCGGCCTATATGCCTGCTGGATGCACTTGGATTTACCAAGTGGTTCTAGAAATGGTTATCCTCAATAGACTGACGTCCTACGCTGAAAGTGAGAACGGACTATCGCAGAGGTAGTTCGGGTTTCGGAAAGGGATATCGAAGGTGACCGCCATCCGCACAGTTATTGCGAATGTAGAGAAAGCATCGAAGCAAAAGTGAATAGCTCATCGATACTGCGCCATGGTAACGATCGATGTGAAGAACGCGTTCAATAATGCTAACTGGGTGTACTGGTCTACAAAATGAACATAGGGCAGAGGTCGATTAGGGTCACAGCGGGAGTACCTCAGAGGGCTCCATACTCGGCCCAATGCTCTGGAATATAATGTACAACGGAGTGTTAACACTAGAACCGTCCAGGGGAGTGGAGATCGTCGGATTTGCAGATAATGTTGTTCCTGTGATAACGGGCTAGATCCTTGGAGAGGTTGAGATGTTGACGGCAGAGACAATAGGCATCGTGGAAACCTGGTTGGCTCGCGTCAAGTTGCAACTGGTGGAGGTGCCCGCGTGCCGTGATCAGCATAGGGGTACAATACTTTCCATCAATGCGTGCGCTGAAGCACCTGGGTGTGATGGTCGACGAGCGGTTAAATTAAAACAGCCAAGTCGACTATGTATGTGAGAAGGCTGCTAGTACAACTAACGTAATGGCAAGGATCATGCCGAACCACGGAGGAGCAAAATGGAGCAGGAGACGACTCCTGGCGGGTGTCTCATCCTCAATACTGAGGTATGGCGTACCGGCCTGGGCTGCTGCGCTGAACTCAAAGCGGAACCGGACCAAGTTGATAAGCACGTTTCGTTTAATGGCCGTTCGTATCGTGAGTGCGTACAGAGCGATATCGTCGGAGGCGGTATACATAATTGCTGGAATGATCCCTATCTGCATCACTCTGGCTCCCTATCTGCGCTTGTACGCGATGCAAGAAGACTGCTCTGAGCTAAGTGGCAGCAAGAGTGGGACAACGCGGAGAAGGAAGGTGGACCCAACGACTAATCCCAAATATGTCTGCTTCGGTAAATAGGAAGAATGGGAAGGTGAACTTCCATTTGACGCGGTTTTGTCCGGGCACGAACGCTTCCGGAAGTATTTGCATCGGTTTGGATATGCTTCATCACCCCTTCGTCCGGAGCGTGAGAACGTGCAAGAGACATCGGAACACGTGGTCTTCGAATACCCTAGGTCCGAAGAAGTTCGTAAAGGTGTGTAAAGGTCTGGTATGACAGTTGACAATATTGTCGAAGAGGTGTGCCACGACGAGCATATCTGGGATGCTGTCTAGTATACTTTACGAGCTACAGAGGAAGCAATGAAGGGACCAACAAATTAGCGTCATCGGCTGGAGAACCGCCGTGAAACCACAAATCGAATTTCGGATGAAATTCCGCCGCCGGAGAACTCTCCGTCGGTGTAGTCTAGGTCCACCGCAGGGGACCAGTTGTGTAATACGCGACGTAGCACAGGGTTCGGTCGTCGGAGCGCCAGTAAACCAGACGCTAGGCTTCACCGGAATCGTCGAACCGACCTCGACACCCTACCGGGTAGCTCGTGAGTAGGATCCACCGCCGGGGATTAGAGCGAGTAGACCGCGTCAAATAGCTAGCAGTGGGTCGTAGGGGCGCCACTGAATCGGAAACTACGCCCCACCTGGAATAACTGGACAGACCTCAGCACTTTGGCCCGTTGAGTAGGCTAAATCCACCGCCAGTAGATCGGGACGAAGCGGGGAGCTCAATGGCTCTAGGAACCGCTCGGTTTCGGGAAAACCTCTCTCGTCGTAGAATTCTTCGTCGGAGAAGGCTAGATCCATCGTTGGGGAAAACACCGAGAAGTTCGCGAACAAGTCGAAAGCTCAACGATTAAGTGGTGCTGAATGGTACGAAAAGAAAGATGCGGTGCTGAATGGAACAAGGGAGCCGGAAGGTTCGGTAAATTAGACAATTTGAAGTTTGCCGCCTTGATTGTCTTCGTAGGGGAACAGCGAATCCTATACATTTCTTTTGTAAGAAATGTAAAACTATTAATTTGAAAATGTAGAAGTTTTTTTTCGTTTCCTGAAAAACATGCAAAATGTGGGTTATTTCATTTTGGTCATTTTCTATCATTTTCATCAAGTTTTTTTGATTATAGAGGCTTTAACCTTAGGGTCATTCGCCTCTTTTCGGGTTAGAGAAATCTCTTTGGAAAAATCTCTGACCCTATGTGTGGGGTTGGGAATCGAACCCAGGTGAGCTGCGTTCCAAGTAATCGATATACCAACCACGCTATTCCCGTCCCCCTCTCATCAAGTTGTTCAATACTAGCGAAACCCAAATTTGTTAGGAGTCGTCATGTTTTTCCTTTATTCATTTTTTTAAAATTAGATTGGCTTCTGGCTATGTGCCTGCTTTTGGAGAAATATTATTGTTCCCACGATTATTAAAAGTTTTTACATTGCACGTGTACTTGAGATTTCGTTAAAATATGAAGTTTAACTTATAAAATACCATAATTCAAAGAACTATAAAATACACATAATTAATTTGATTTACATGGGTGATATAGTTAAGTTCTGGTGCAATTTTTTTACCGATTAGTCTCCAGATCGCGCTTTGTCATTTCATAGACTTACTGGCTAGTTCGAGATATGACTAGTTTGAATTTTGTTCAGTTTCATCTTCGGCGGTAAGATGTGATCCCTATGACAAATTTGAATCAATCGTTTGAAAAATAAATATTCCCGACTCTAATGTTTATGAACACTTGAAGAAAATTCAAAAGAAACGAGCAAAAACTGAAACACACTGGCCCGAAATGTTTTCCTACATAACCATTTCGCTTTTTTACCCTTGCTTCCGTGCTGACCATATTCAAACCACAAAAGTTACGCTTCAAGAAACGTTAGTTTACACCCCACCCTGGGAATAAACAGTTTAGGCGGACTCCACTATCCGTGCACTTCACCATCATTATACATGTTCCTGCTTTTTTGACTATTAGAACCCTTAATTTGCTGCCAACACGAAACATCAAAAAGAAGCACACATTTTCTACCACAGTATCGTGGGCTGGGTACCCATGGCCCCGTATCCGGCAAAGAGAGTCCTCTGGCTCGTAAAAGTCACGAACAGCTTTTGCCAGTTTGTTTCACCCATTTTCTTTTACGTTTAAACCTGCGTTTCCTGGTTGCTGTTGGTGGGAGTGACGTTGGTGTGTTGGGTGGTGCTTCGGTCGGTTTCTTCGATACGGGACGTCGGTCGTCGGGCCATGCTTGAACGGTCCGGACTATACGCCGGGTTTCGAGCACGGTGACGACGATAGGTTGGTGCAATAATGGTGCGGTTTGCAGTTCTGAAAAACTTTCCCAACATTTTTGCTCTGTTCATTGTCTATTTGCAGTCTCCAGTGTTTTAATTTTACTCTCCACTCTAGCCGATTGTTTATATTTCGCAAACTCTTAGATTTAATTTGAACTACCTGGTTGCTTGCTTTCGACAGTTTAAGTGTTTCCAACAACGAATGATTATGATGTAATAAGCAACCAAGTGCCTCCATGTACCTGCCAGGGGTTGTTGTGGATTTGTTCAATTAACATGTTAGCGAGTTTTAGTTTACTCTATAGTTTCAATAAAAATTGGACATAATTAAAGTGTTAGTACTATCCAGTGATCCTGTGATTGAGGCGATCAGGTTCAATAAAAATGCTTGGATATTACTTCGGGTGGGATTATGCTCTCGCACATCTTCGTTCCTTGAGGCCCTATGGCTTTTTACTACTACTTTTTCCGTCGGTTTTCAAAGTATTCAGCCTTTACAAAACACGAAAATGCTAAAGACACTGTGCACAAGAGCAAAATGACCCTTATTAGCCCACCCCTGAGTCCATTCCTAGTCCCACCAGGAGTTCTTGGTCCATATTTGAAGAAAATCGAACAAGTCTAGCTACCGGACCAACGTGCCAGAAGATTGTAAGGGATTTTTCGACAATTTACATGGAGAAAACCGAATGGCTCGCATTTCCATCACTAGGTGGCACTGTATACATCATATTATCACTGTAAGTGAAAATAAGAATAATAATTTAATTGTGTATAACTTTGCCGAAGACTGCTAGTCAATCCGGTTTTGTTCAAAGAAGATATTGAACATTTAACGAAGTGTCTGAGTCAGTTTTTCATAGGGCGCAGCAGTGCATGGTTGTGTACAGTACTCGATTCCCACGAGCTAAACATTTTTGTGAAATAATGATAAGGTTTAACTCAACAGAATGTTCAGAAAAATTATAGTAAATAATACGAGTCATGTTTTGGTTAGAACATTTTAGTTCCACATGTTACCGCATAGAGGGCGCCAACACGAACTTTTCAACGGAGAGAGCTAAAAATGAGGTATCTTCTACAAAGTTGTAGGACAGGTATTTTGCAGTATTTATTCCGAGCATCTCGATAGCCAATCTCTCTTGCTATGAAAAGTTAGTGTTGGCGCCCTCTATACGGTCACAGGTGGAACTAAAATTTTCTGTCGTATTATGTACTACAATTCTTTCCAAACATACTATTCCGCTAATTCTAACCATCATTTCCTAAAAATGTATAGTTCGCGGGAATCGAGTACTGATTCACAACCATGCACTACTAGGCCCCATGCAAAACTGATTCAGACATCACTTTGTTAAAAGTTCAATAACTTCTTTGAACAAAGCCGGATTGACTAGCAGTCTTCGACAAGACAACTAAATTATTTTTCTTTATTCACTTACAGTGATAATACAATGCGTACAATGCCACCTAGCGGTGAAAATGCGAGCTGGTGGGTTTTCTCCATGTAAATTGCCGAAAAATCCCATGCAAACTTCAGGCACGTTGGTCCGGTGGCCAGACTTGTCTGATTTGCTTCAAATTTGGTACAAGTACTCCTGGTGGGACTAGAAATCGAGTCAGGGTGGGTCAATTGAGTTTTCAAAAATTCATCAGTCTACTGAGCATATTATAGATTTTAAAGACATTTTTAAAGTTTATGCAAAACCACCAATTAGTTTATTCCAATGTCTAACCATGCATGCATAGCGCAAAAACAAACAATTGAACCACACGGTTAAAATATCCATCCATCATGCTGTGGTAGCAAATAATGACAGAATAATGATGACTCTGCGGAATGGTGGTCGACTCCGACCGGTTGGTTGTGGCCAATTCCAATGTTGAACTTTTTCCGGGAAACATCATCGCAGCACATATTCAGCGTCAAAGCCAATGTGGTTCTGTTCCGGATTTCGGTTCTAATTTACGCGAAAAACAGACGAAAAACTACATAATTATTATTGGGTGTAGTTTGGCGCCAACCAACGGCTAGCAGGATTGCAGGAAAATAGAAATGTATAACATACCGGTCGGACATAAAGTTTCTCCATGTGCAAGCGTGTGAATTGTCATGGACGGGGTGGGAAAAGTAGGAAACCACAGTGTTTTCTACCAATTGTTGGTAGTTTTATTGCTGGGAAGTTTTTCCGTTCATATACAAACAGGTGAAAGACCAAGTTTGCGGGCTGTTTTGGAGAGAATTTGAAACGATGATTGGCGTTTTAGGTCTTCATTACTAGCCTTCGTTCTTGTTTTTCTAGCCTGACTCCAGCATTATGAATGTATGAAAGTTGATTGACTTGTTTTGTAGACTATGAACAATGATGGAGGGCCATTTGTGATGGAAATTTGAATGTATAGTTCGTGTCGACTTGTTAAAGGGGCAGATGATTAGCACGCATTTTGCCAGTAAAACTTTGTTGTTGGTTCAGTTCCTAATTTTTATTTTTTATAAATTTTTCTCGTTTGATCCGCTTTTCTCCAATATAAATCTATTTTTTACCAATATAAATCAAATATTATTAAATTATTATCAATACTTTAGGGAAATATGTTGACAAATGGTGAATAATTGTAAATTTTCATTCACTGACATTTCAAATTGACGAATTATCTATTTTAGGGTGACCACATCAGGCGAGTAAAAGTCCAGGAGGACTTGGGGAGTGAAAATCCATAACTTGATGTGTTATAATATTATATGCGTCTTATACTATTCAATAGATATCCTAGAGTCCCAACATTAAGTATTAAGTCTAATCTCGGATAGCTTTTGTTAATTGCTTTATCGTTTGTATAGTCAAGTCACGCCATGCGCATAATTCTCATCAAAATGAAAATAATATAAAAACGATACAAACAAACCATAGAGTGACTCGGTTGAAGATCCTTTGTACGTCACAGATAACTTTATGCATATTATAATTAGTGCGTGAAATTGGTAATCGGAGCATTGTGCGAAGAGCAACGTTTATGTTAATATTTTCCAAAATAGCTGGGTAATCCTGATGATCAAGTTATTCTTGGTGAAATCTGCAATCCTCAATTGATTTGGTGTGATGAAATATCTTGAGATCGTTTGCAATGGACTGGTGTGGAATCTTCATCACTAGATACACATGATTGAAGTAAAGAAGAGACATCAACGGTCCCAAGTGGTATTTCTGACATAGCAGTAATTGTGGGTACCTGGCATTCTCAAATATCTGTGAGGTATGATCGATAAAACTGCAAAAACAACTGTCGATCCTACTTTCTATTTCTGTCCAAATCAGACTTACAAACGAGCCAAGTCAACTACAACTGGTCGGTGTTAAATCAGACCGGACTAAGTCGCAAAATATCAAAAAATGAGATATTGATAGCACTGGGTAAAGAATTTCTGCGGCTACATTCGACTTTTACCAGTATTGAAATATGTAACAAGAAACAAGAATTATAGCCAAAATTAATTTCCAATCATAACGTGAAGGATGCTGCGATTCAAACTTTAAACTCGTTTTTCTCGAAATCAATACTTTGTCACTTAGTCCGGTCTGACTTAACTCCGACTAACTAGCAGTCTATCGATCTAGTGTGCATTGTCTAGAGAACAAAGGAAACATTAATTCTTGCCATGAGTAAAGTTGACGAGAAAGCTCTGCTCCGACCCAACGCTGCTGTCGTTGACTTCAAATTTTGTTCATATATGACAGAGTTTTCGTGAAGTGGAATTCTTTCCGAAGGTGAAATTGAGCTTAAATCTATCCTTATCTTCTCTGCAATGCAGTATTTATATAATTTATCACGTTAGCCCAAACCTAACGTTTCTCTGCAGAACAACTTAAAACACGTGTTTGAAAGTGCCAACATTGAAATTAAAATTTCCATGTACATAAAGAATGACTCATCTATATAGTCATATACATGACTTATCAGCGAGGTACCTCTTTTGAGCTAATTGCAAAATGCTTGACGCAAAACGGACAGCGGTGTCACTGTGGCGAAGATGCGGGTCGAAAGATCTATTCCCTCCTGTTTGACTATAAAATACAAAACTCACAGCACCACTATTAAACAATCTACATTATGCACTCATGAGGAGCAAACTCCTACGTGCAAGTACCGCAATCAGACAGCTTACCATGGAAAACCTTGCGCGGGAGATGCAGAGGAGATCTCAACAGATTGCCAACTCATCTACGGCAAACCAATGCAAAACGATGGTTTCTATTACAATATCTGAACCACAAAAGCGTTGCCAAATTTGTGGCTGCTGTTCAGGCTATAAGGACAACCGCAAAGATTATTATTTCTCGTCTCGTCTGCAATTGTTGTGTTACTGATAGGGATTCTCCCGAGAATCTACACTTAATTTTTTCTGCTGAATCTTAACTTTTTTCGTATCTTTTGCCGATATCTCAACAGCTGAGATCTCAGTAAACATTTTTTTGCTGAGATCTCAGTAAAAGTGACGTTTGATAGCTGAGACTCGAAAAATATTTCACCGAAAATCAGCAAACAAATCCTACTTTACCAAGATATCAGATATATTTCGGAAGGGCTCTCTGCCAGAATTACTCAGTGCAATTGTAGACGATTCGGTCAATGCCACCCATTAAAACGCCAATAAAAGAAAACTACAGCGGACCGAGATTTTGATTGCGATATTGAGTGTGTTGTTCATATGTGGGGGCGTGGAGATGTCATGATCGCGTTGGTGCAAGCGTTTATATATTCGCACATGAGACCGCGTGTATAAATATATAAGTGCTTCACTTAATCACCGGTGTGCTTTTATGTTTGCAGTATCGTAATTGCGTGGATAATCGTGAAGGGTTCGAGCGTTTGTATGTTGACGTGTTTGATCGCATGGGCGATTGCACGCTGCGTGTGTTAGTGTGATGTAGCTTTGCGCGTATAAAATTGATTGTATAACCTTCTAGCCATTTACGTAGTCACATAGGTTCTTGAAGTTCGCGCGGACCATGAGTCTGACATTTAATTTTGAGGGTACGGTTTAGATACTAGAAGAGAGTGTGATCCCCTATATCACTAGAGTTCCCAGCGATGGCAACCTTAAACGTGTATGGCAACAAAAATCCGTTCATAAATTCATGAACTGAAGATGACGATTTCATGAACCGAATTATTTACGAAAACCGTGACCATGTTGCTGAAATTATGAATAATAAACTTCGTATTCTTGAAACAATTTTTGTTTTCAAAAAACCCTCGAATACATACATGGCGTTACATTCAAATGTTTGGTTTTGTTGCTTTTTGATCAGGAGCTTATTCGTGATTTTTGTTATTTCTCATCACGCTACCGTGCTTTGTTATATTTATGAGTTTAGTATCGGATTATTCAGTCAGACTATCGGAATTTATGTTCATGATTTTAGTATCTTATTTACGATTTTTGATATAATGTTATTTATGTTTATGATTTCGGGAACTTTGTCATGATTTTCATAATTTGTATTTGCATGGTTGTCATATTTTTCACGAATAGAGATTTACGTTTATTTGCGTTCATGATTTCAGGATCTTAGTCACGATTTTTGATATTTTTGTCATGATTTCAGGATCTTAGTTATCATTTTCGTAATTTATGTTCACGGTACCGTGATATTTTATTCTAGAGCTTTCGTGTATTACAGTGGATTAATATGACTCATGTTCAAGATATCAGCAGTTTTATTATGGTATTCGTAATTTCTCTTCGTTTTATCGCGATCTGTTATTTTTTTGGTCCTAGAAAGTAAAGTTTCATCCAATCAAAGAGTTCGCCTGAACGTTTTTAATAAATAAAACCCTATTTACAATTATGGCACATGCCAAGTCTTGCCGTAAAATAGTGCAACCCTAACTCTCATAACGTACCACTTGCCACAAAGAAATTACTAGAAGAATTTTCTCCATTTCGTAGTTCCGATTTCCGCTTCCAAACATCCTGCTATCCAATTTATATTCTGAGGCTCGCTCAGTCACAGCATTAATTTGATCACACTCTAGATATGCTTTCATTCAGTTTGTTCATTATTCAGCATAAGTCGGTGGTTTTGCCCCACAGACATCTCCCATTTATTTCAACAAGAAACAATGATGAAGCGGATGGACAACCATCCGATCATAAACGGCATCAGTCTCAGTGAGAATGCCAGCTGTGGCCAACTCGTGCAATGGCCAGAAGAGATCATAACTGACATCCCCATCATTCGCTTTTTGATGGCGAGTGAGGAAAAGCTTTTCCTGCGCTAACTCACATGGTTACATATCAAATCTCCGCTCCGTTCATTATTTTTCCATTTTTGGCCCAATTCCCAACTCGTTTCGCAAACATTATATGACTGCGTCCAGAATGGAGCGAGTCTTTTCGAAATATGTAGCTGCTGTTGTTATATGTTGGTGAGAAAATTTATATAAAAATAGCACAAGTCTTCAGGGAACGGTTGAAATACACTTGTCGGAGGAGCAATGGAATGCCAGGAAGTGCTTTCTCTTCAACTGTGTTACATTGGATGAAGAGTAACCATATTTATATACAAATAGCCAGTGAGCAGCTAGCAGCCATCCATTTCCTCTCCAATTTCCATATTACCATTTATATTTAAATATCCTTGTTTATCATGAAACTTTGTGCGTGAGCTGTGGAGAAGTAATTTCCGACCACAATTGCTTGTTTTTCTATTTAGCAAGTATTAATAACAAAATTTAATTTCGTTTTTAGTAACGAGTCATAATCAAGAAAGCCACCAACAGTAAACCCAACTTCTTCTGCTGTGGGTTGCCTGAAGATTAATTAGATCAATTTCTACTGAAAGCACTAGGTTGCAGTGTTGGTTCATAATAGATGTAGACATATGATGCACGTAAGCGTGCTGCAAGATTGCCCTATTTATTAGTAATGTAGCGGGTAAACTTTTTATTTGATTACGAAACTTTACGCAATTTCCAAAGTTTGTTGGGACTTGTTTTAGATTTCGAGCATAAATTTCATAACTCATTTACTGCATCCTTTCAAATATTATCAGCTCTTCTGATTAAAAGTTCCCTTCCTGTGTATTTAATTCAGGCAGAATCCGCTGATTAGAAGGTGTTAAAATCCATAAAACGTATAACCAATTACTTTCGTAATATTGGATTGATACAATGTTATTATAAACTTACACAAAAACGAGATATTTCATCGAGATCAGCTTTCTTAAGTTACTGTACTTTATTCTGTAGATTGAAAAGTATTATACGGCTGTGCAGCCTATGATCGCAAATCAGGAATAGGAAATCCTATAAAAAATTGGCCAAATATGCGATCATAGGCAGTGTGATTCACTAGGAGGTCAATGACAGTTTATTGTCTCACTCGGGACAAAACCAGCTTAGAGGATGCGTGGTATCCGGTGGATTGAAGTATCACATACACTTCACTGTGTTCCTACATACATGACGTAAAACAGGAATGAAAACAGGAGCCCTCAAGCCAAGGCGTTTCTCCGTGTCGAGGACTGAATGGCTGGTGGGATTCAAATATGCCCGTCTCACACGGAGTATCATGGAACTTACCTTTGCTGGGTCAAACAGATATTTGATACTGGGGAATTCTATGTGAATTCGGAGGACCACAAAATATGACCATCGCCTAGTCGAACACAAATTTAAAGCTGTGATTGGTTTATGAATTTCCATGGTTTTCTCTGTAAATTACATTTTAATGCCAGAGAAATTTTTTAAAAGGGTGTAGACGTTTTTGCGTGCATTACCTTCAAAACAACTTTTTTCGATTACCGTATTTTATACAGCAAAATTTTCTAAGAAAGAGTTACAATAAATTAATACTTCGGCGCGAAAAATATATACACTGAAAAAAATGTTGTAATTTTTCACAAAACCAAAAAAAAAATTGTTAAGAATTTAATATGTGGAAAACCCATTTTTGAATTTTTTAAATACACTTTATACATGATGTAATTTTATTACAGAATATGATTCTAAATGTCATTTCAAATCAAAATGTATTCAACAAAAATCTTCCAATATGCGATAGTTGTCGAGATATTTGTAATTTTGCTCCAATAAAAACAATAATTCTCGAAAAAATGCCTTCTTATAAGTTATTCGGGTTTCTCCATCATTAACTATCAAAAATCAAATAATAATCGTTTTAAAGGCGTAAAAGATTTTTTTAGTGTATTTGGATCATAGAGATACTACTTTCAATGAAAAGTTTTAACATATTTTTTAATTCATACTATTTCTCATAAAGATAATTCTGTGACGCTGAATTTATATTCGATGTTTATTTTTTTAATTTTTTTCTTACCTCAAAGTTTTGGCACTTTGGGTGGTTTGAAAATTCAACATTCACGATTATATCTAAAAATTCATTTTCGATAGATTGGGTTTAGTGAATTTTCAGCAGAATACACATTTTTCAATTACTGATAATACTAAGAGACACTTATAAATTATATTACGAACCCTGGGTAATAGCGATCTTTCCGAACTATTTCAAAGGAAGTATAGCAACATTGAACATTATGACATTAATTTAATGCACGATTTATTATTTGTTCTTTATGTCTGAGCGAGGAGAAAGGCTTGAATTCAATAACTCGAATGGCGAGTATAAGTCCAACGAATAATCGTTCAAATTAAACCAGTTCGGCCTTAGACGTATTTTTAACTAAAAATATATTATTATTTGAATAACGTAGGGTTAGATAGGTTTTTTCCAGAATCCATCATCTATTTCACCTAAAATTTCTTGAAACTTTTCTTTTGGGATCTGATGATTGAACTATATGGTTGAATCGTATATATGAATTTTATTGTTTTCATGTTGCTCTTAAATGGTGTATAATATTGCTTTGATGTCAAAGGGAAAGTTACAGGAAATTTTATGAGTATTTTGAAAAACCTTTTGTTCTTGATGGACGCGAATAACTTTTGAAATGTTTGTAATAAAACAAAATGATTAAAACAGCATTTGAAAACATATTCAATAAAAAAGTGTACTTTGGAAAAATAGTATGAATTTTGAAAATATGTTAAAAGTTGTTGTTAGTAGAACTTGTTTTTATCCAAGATTCTAATACACTAAACAGTTTTTTACGTCTTTAAAATGATAAAAATTTGATTGTTGATAGTGTATGATGGAGAAATGCGAATAACTTTTAAAAAGGGCATAATTTCGCGAATTATGTTTTTTTATATTTCGATTATAGTGGTTTAACCTGAAGGTCATTCACCCCTTCGGGTTAAAAAAAATTCTTAAGAAAAATCTCTAACCAAAGGTGCGGGGTTGGGATTCGTATCCAGGTGAGCTGCGTACAAGGCAATCAATTTACCAACTATGCTATGCCCGCCGATTTTTTATTTTTTGGAGCAAAATTCCAAATATGCGTCTATCGCATTTTTGTAAGATTTTTGTTGAAATCATTTTGATTTGACATTTAGAATCATATTCTGTAATAAAATAACAGTTTTGTATGTCAATTAGAATGAACTTTGAAAACGCTTTTAATCCACCTAACAGTGTGATGAGACATTTCTTATAACTCTTATCACTCTCTTCGGATATTATATCGTTTGAGAACATTTAGAACTTGATGTTTCGCGATGTTTTTGATAACACATACTACATGGGATAGTGGCAGGACTCAGAGAATCGCTCAAATCAGCATAGAACAACATCAGTGCTAGAAATCTCAAACCAAATCAATGGGAAAGCGAAAAAATGGCCCATAAAATAGACATTCCAACGAATTATTGTTAATGCTCTGTTAATAAAATATCTAAATTGTGGTGGGAAAACTGAATTTTCCTAAAGGGGTTATTTATTTATCGTTCGCATGTATGAAAAAAGCCTTATGTTTACATTTGTGAGTATCGCCCTTTTCACAAAAAAGCGTTGAAATGAAATCGCAGCTCCTGATATCACGTTATCTCTGAAGTGAATGCGTGCATAGTTCCAAATTTTACTTCGATATCGACTTTTTCTAAAGGTGACTTCCCAGTAGTATCCTTGATTTGAATTATTACCGCTAATCCTAATGCCAAAGAACAAATAAAAACCTCTCGAAAACGAATCGTTTGAGGAAATCATCATCATTACTGGAATTTTCATTTTCACGAAACTTTTCGATAGCCTTCCGTCACTTGCGTTAATGCACTGGGTGCACAGTGCTCCGAAAATC